>NC_143112.1:4041304-4352173 GCF_061535455.1 Colias philodice
TACTAATGTTTTTATTAGCTACTACTTTAGTTTGAACTGTGGCTACTGATGATATTTGTGTTATCTTAGGTTTTATAGGTACTGGAGGTGCAACTTTAGTTTTAACAACTCTTTCCGTACTAGTTATGTTACTTTTATTACTAGTCACATTTTGAACTTTACTCGTAGTAACGGTTTGAATAGTAGCTTTTTCTGATATACTGGCTATGACAGTTTTCTTTGCTTTAAATGAAGAATTACGCTTGATACTTTCAACTCGATTTAAGGGTTTATTCACTACTTTACTATCAGTTTCTTTCTCAGCCGTTTCTTCTTGATCGGAATAAACAGCTGAATCTCTAAACACATCTTCGCCTGTAAAATGTTCAAGCTTCTCAAATGTTTTCTCGTAAAAACTTTCATCTGAATTGATATGGCTTGATTCAGTAGATTCCACAACTGATTGACACACAGTTACTTTATTTTGTGGTTCTTGATATGTACTTTCACTGGATGAAGTAACAAATGACGAATTCGAGAAAAGACTATCGGGTCGAACTGCGTTTTTGTTTATTAGCACATTTATGTTTTTCATTTCATTTTTCTCACTAATTAAAGTTGTTGGATCTACGTAATCTGACTGGGCTATTCTAGCGCCTAAATGCTTACTACCCTGCATGTAAATAGGCAGTTTATTCAAACTTTGATAGGAACTATTATTTGATTTTGAAGGAGAGGGCGTACTGCTTATAGAACTTGATATCGATGTCACCATGCTCATACTCTTTTCAAACGGAGGTCTGAATAATGTAGGCTTTTGGTTTAGATTATCACAGCTATGTGACATAACTTCTAAATTGTTTTTCTCTATTTGATTTTCATTTATAGTACTCTTTTCACAGACACTTCTGCTCAAAGCATCGGCGTTAGTTGAATAAAGGATAGTTGAAGTTGTTGGACTGTTATCTGTTGATGTTATAATAACTTTGATGTCGTTAGCGTCGAATGGCTTTGATGGTTTATTCGGATCGATTTTATTTTGATTGTCATCTGAATGTTCGTCGCCTATAATGCTTCGGAATCTTTGGAGCAGGTTTTTAGAATAACTCCTTGGATTTAAAGCAGATCTTTTTTCGCTTGTTGGACTTTTTAGATCAGTTTTATCTTGATTATTAGTATCGTTAGCGTTTATTTCTGCTTCTTCGCTTTTAGGTGGAGTACGATTTTTGAAACGGCTTAAGACATTTTTCAGTGACAGCACATTACCATTTGGTTTATAAATTTTATGTTCTGGATGTATAACGTCCACAATTTTTGTATTATTCTGTTGATTTGTTAAGGCTTCACACGACGATGTTACTGATATATCTAAGTTAGCCTGAGAATTAACAATGTTTTCATTTTTATTAGCATCTAATTTAATCTTTTCAAAATTGTTTTTATAGCATCGATCGATTTCTTCTTCAAGTTCTAGTGTTGATTTACTGATGTTTTGCGAATCATCGGTAGACTTAGTGCTCTTATTAAATTTTAATATATCATTTTCACTCATATATGCTTCTACATCATCATAACTTATTTCACTTTGATCTGCTGCAATCGTGAATGGTCGATCAACGCTCATTACTTTGCCATCTCTATTTAAGTAAGTCTTACTGTTACTGTTTGGTTTACATTTAAACGTTGTCAAGTTTGTTTCATCTTGACCATTTGTTGGTACTTGGAAGCTTCGTGGCAATGAACCTGATTTTCTATCTCTTGAAACATTAAAATGGTCTTTTTGACGACTCAACCAAATCTCAGGTGTATTTGGACTTTGGTGGTCTGGACTCATCGGTAGATAGTCAGCAGGTAAAGTATTAGGCACTTCTTTCTTTCGTCTACAGACGTCTATTAAATTATCGTAGAGGTTTTCTTCATTAGCGACAGGTGGTCCTTGATTCTCCATAGTTACATAGTAATCTGAACTTTTGCGTTTATTTTGTGGATGTGAATTCACCACTTTTTCAGGTGTTTTTACAGGAACGTCATAAATGCCGTCGTCTAATGCGTCTCGATTCTTTTTAATTTCATCAAACGATAAATAAACATAGTCAGATTCGGGACCTAGTCTCGGAATTTCTGATGTAATTTGCGTTAAGGAACTTGGTGGGGACTTTTTAATAGGTAAATGTGGCTGATGTTGTATTAATTTACTTTTACTATTCAATGCGTGTAGACTTTCTTCAACGCGCTTTTCCATTCTTAGTGTTTCGTAAATGTGATCATCATCTGACATAACGTTTTCTTTATCAATTTCAACCACTTGATCGTTATCATCCATGTTATCTTCGTCGATCGAAAGTTCTAGATTTTCTGACATTTGCCGCGTAAATTTTGGTTTTAATTTAGTTAGATCGCTACGTGCAAGTATCTCTTGATCAGGTATCGAGTGAGATTTTAATAGTCTTTGATGTCTTCTGTGAGCGCTGTTTCTTTGTTGCTGTTTCTTCAATAGCTTCTGGAACTCTCTATTTTGCATTAAAAGTTGAGATATGATCTGTTCTAACGGTTGTTCATTTTCTTCACAACTTTCTTGGATATCATCTTGTACTTCACTAGGTTTCTCCTCAGTTTCAGTTCCTTCGTTAATGATTTTTTGTTTATTTAAGTACTTTACTTTTTCCAACTCATTCTTTTTAAATGAATCTGTCTTCTCTATTAGTTTTTTATAAGTCTCTTCGTCTATATCTTCATCTTTACTGATTTTGTCCGGTAAAGAGATCTGTGTCGTTAGTTTTGGTTTATCAACATTGAGGCTATCATTCGACTCCGATATATGCAAAATGTTTTCTGTTGATACATCACTTGAAAAATCGGTATAAAATCTTGTAGTAGTATCCGTCCCGAAACGTCCTTTTGCTCTATTCTTTTTGATTTTCGATATTTTCTTGGGAATATTTTTAGTGTTGTACATTTTAATTTCTATATTCTGTTTTGATACTACGTTTCGCTTTCTATTCTCCGTTTCATTATCAGACATTAGTTCGTTAGACTTCATTTTCTTGCTGATTTTATTTGAACCACAGTTACGGCATTCAAATTCGATCTTATCATTTCTACCGTCATTTCTTTCACTATCACTATCTTGAGATCGCTTTGTAAGGAAGGCTTGTGCATTTTGTTGCAAGCCTGGTTCAGATTTTCGTCTCCAAGTACCAATTTTAGAGAGTTTCGATCTTTGAGGATCATCTTTGGACTTTGATCTTAAGGTATCCGTTTTATGTTTATCATTTTCGATACATCTTGACTTCCTCGTATGAAGCGTTCCCATAGAATCAGTGACTGGAATATTTTCTTTAATTTTCGCACATTTAAGACATGTTCTCTGTCTTTTAACGCCTAAAGTATCAGTAAGATCTTCCTTGCTCTTCGTTTCCGTATAACCAACGATATTATCAGAGGAGTGGAAGTTTCTAGTTTTATTCAAAGAGCCACTAAATTCTTTGCTAACACTTTCTTGGGAAGATTTAAAGTCTGAACATTTGCAACTGGGCTTTCTCTCTATATGTTCAACGCTTCCAGAATCAATGTAATGTAGTGCTCGATCGCATTCTGGGCATTTTTCTGTGGACACATCATCATTTTTGCAGTTACATTTATCTTTGGAATCTCCTTCGCAATCTGAACACAGATCTATGTAGCAATTATCGCATGTATAGTCTGTGCCTTTTTCAATTGAAACTTGAGCACAATCGCAGTCTTGACTTGTGTCTCTTGAATTTGGAACTGTGTTTTTCCTGTTTTTCTTTAATCTTCCTCGAATGCCGTTTTCGAATGACTTTCGCCTTTCTCGTTCTAATTTACGTTTTTCGAGATACTCGGGCGCAGATAGTTGTTTACGCATCGACGCTTGTGATATGAGGTTGTGTGATTTCTCCGCTAGAATATCATCTGTAAGAAAAAATATTTTGGTTTAGCTGCTTGTGTATTTTTTAGCTCCAATTGGTCAATTGTTTTTTTTTTCTTTGATATAAACTTCTAGGGAAAACTTATCGTTAAATTATTCATAATTTATTTATCATTAAAAAGACAACTTACCATCAGTTTTATTCTGTCCTAACTCCATAACAAGCTGACGCGCGTGCGACGGTATAACTGCGTTGTAGTTTTCCAGTATGACCTAAAAATAAAATTATAAATTAAACAAACTTTTCCTTTAGAAAAAAAGTTATACATATACAAAGTTACACAAATACTGAAAGATTTTCAAAAGTAAGATCAATACTATATTTACAACTATTAATATTAATAGGCATATTTATCAAACTATTCATTATCTACGGAACTAAATAGACACAATAAAATCGAATGATTTTCTGAATCTGATCATAACAATTAAAACAACTACCCTCAAATTTCGTCCAAGACAATCTATTTATAATATTGCAAATTGAACTCACCCGCTTTAACAATAAGGTCCATTCTCGCTTGTGTCTCGGTGATCTTGCTTGTAATGTGAGTTGTGCTCTCGGAGCGTCCCACGGTATCACGTGGAACGATAGCGGAGCGCCCGCTATTGATTCCACTAGCATCATGTTGTTGCACTGTATGGAAAAATGAGCTTTATTATGTGGTGTATAAGAGTCATTTTAAAGGCATCGTGTTGTTGGCTTGTAAATATAGAAAAATCGGCCTTATTATGTGGTATATAAAAATAATTGTAGAGGCATCATGTTTTTGCACCGTAAGGTATGGAAAAATGAGCCTTATTACGTTGAAATAAACGTCATTCAACAGATATTATTAGAATTATTGTGTGGGAGATAAGTCTCGTTCTACAAGCATCATCATTGCACTGTAAGTATGGGAATGAGCTTTATTGTGTGGTATATAAGAGTCATTTTAGAGGCATCGTGTTGTTGCATTGTTGGTATAGAAAAATATAGAAAAATTATAAGAGCTATTCTACAAGCATGTAGTATTGTTGCTTTGTAAGTATAAAAAATTGAGCTTTGAAAATGTATGTGTGTACAAGATGCAAATATAATTATAACTAT
Source organism: Colias philodice (assembly GCF_061535455.1). Classification (NCBI taxonomy): domain Eukaryota; kingdom Metazoa; phylum Arthropoda; class Insecta; order Lepidoptera; family Pieridae; genus Colias; species Colias philodice. Next base: position 4,046,323 of record NC_143112.1, read on the forward strand.
CATTACTGCATATTATTAATACGATAAAAAGATACAGTAAAGCTATTTCCGATTGCATGAAAATTTAAATTTGATATACGAAAAAGTCGATAAAAATAATAAAGCAAAGCTTACCATAATATGCGACTTGTACGCAAGAATGCCGTCTTCTCTATTTTTTGTAACAAGCAACATTTTATCGAAGAGGAAGGCGTGTCGCATCGCCTTCGCGCCGAAAACTCTGTAAGTAAATAAAAAAATATATAAACATAGAATAAACCGTTTCAATTTTCAGATTATACTGCAAAACTATAGAAAAAAAGGAGCAACTGCGAGAACTTTTTGAACGTGGGTAAAATTTTGTGCCAAACATACATTTAATTTATTTTTTATATATATTGCCACTGTGATTTAATATCAATTTATCAAGATCAAGTTAAAAGTCAAACAAAACAAAGAAAATGGTATTTTCAAGCAAATTTGTTCTCTGAAAAGGTGTTGGCTAAGCTTAACGACTTCAGAATAATTATTATTTAATAATAATTTCTTATAATTTAATATTTACCTAAATGTCCCTTCGGCACACAGCTCTCCATATGTAGTCAGGTCCGGCCCGTTCCAACCGTATAGTAATGATTGGATTTCCTGAAAAATAATTGTTTATGTGTTAAAATTTGCTAGGATATTATAATAATTTAATTATTAACACGATTTAATTTAATTTTAAGTCTGATTGGCAACGGAGGAAAGATATTGGTATGTGCATTGTGCATCTTTCTACAGATGTTACTAACCGTCAAATCATGAAGCTATAGTTTATTATACCTTCATTGGCTGGATTTTTTTTTTAGAAATACGTATATTTAAAAAAAAAAAAACGTGTGGCACTCGGGAACTGCCGCGGTAAAGCTATTGCATGCTATGCCTTCAAGCCACACCTCCGCGCCCGTCGGAGTGGGGAGCGTGAGGTTTTTTCGTTACGGAATTTCTGGATTCGGTCCCCGCGCTCAAGGCCCGCGATAGAAGCTATGCAATAGCTTAATATTATTGTATTTACATTATTCGAATCTAGACATGTATGTAAAAGTAACAAATAAAACCAAACTAACTTGCACTCTAACAGCATGTTCGTGCCGCCGTTTCATGTCGTCAATGTGTTGCGCTATCCCTGTCATCTTGAGTAGCGCGTACTCTGTCTCGCAGGACGCACATTGCTTTACTACGTTCTGAAATTGATTATGAGAAAGTTATAAGAGTTACAGTTTTGTAAATATGGAGACTAATATTGTGCTAATATAGATGCATGGTATAAACTTTCACTTTTTTCGAAAAATATCGGTCCTTGATTAAAATTGTGTACCAAATAAGATTTTAGTATGATTTATCTAGAACACTAGTGAAACTGCGGAGAGGAAGGAATTATGCAAATTAAAGACAAAGAATTTCTGCAGGTGCATAAATGCATATTTCGTATCTCAAATCGTACAGATTGTAGATATTAGATCGTAAAATAAAAAATATATAACATTATAGTTCAATTAGCGAGCTATTCTGTCAGTATTCCAAGAGTAAGCTTTCCTTCTATATAGTTGGCTTTTCTCATTAACAAAAAGTCTGATAGAATTATTATTATATTATTAGAAAGCTGCATTAAATAAACGAAACCTCACCTGTAGCAACAGATGATACTTCAAAATCCGTTGCACTGGCTTCAATAAATACGACGCTAGTGGCAAAGGATGGTTTAACTCCAGTTGTCTCTCTCTGAACTCTCTTGCACTCTGTGATTTCGAGGCTAGTGCTGCTAATCGTTCCATAGTACGAGGATACCCGGTACAATATGAGGTGTATACAGAGAAACCAGTAGTGTTGTTGACGAAGCAACGCGCTATGCATGTCTCGTCTAGACGGCAGGCGTTTAGCTCTGTGCAGAGCGATCTGTGGAAGAGTTTTATGAGTACAGATACAGATAATAAACTTTACTACTATACTACTACAAATTTTAAATACTGCATGTTTAAAATATACTGGTAGTACAACTACATAACTATTGTGGATGAAGGTAACTTACAATATAGGTGTTAATGAAATTAATTAATTTGAGTATTTTAATGCTACAACAGCTGTAAGAATAGTTACTAGAGGGAAAATGGCATAATTTAAATCGAGGAAATTTAATTGATAAATTAATAGTACTTTCCTCCTATACATACGTAGTAACTATTGTGCCATAAAAAGGTTTAGTTTAATTGTTATTTTTACTTCTAGCATAAAATTAGGTTTGAGATACATACGACATATTTTGAAAGTACCGATAGGTAGTACTCGCAGTAGAAGTATTTTATTTCTGTCCGATAAATCTATAAATTACAAAAACAACATGCACGAAGTTACCTTTAGTATTTTTATTTGTATTACGTAATTGTGTCGAAACGAATATTTTTTTTACGGCAAACGTGACAAAAATGCCAAAACTATTTCAAAAATCCAATGGACGTGTATTGAGAAATATTCAAGATGTGACTTCACAGTTACTTTATTGTTTAAGGATTTAACTGTAACAATAAAATCTACGTGACATTTGGAGAAACTCCCAAATTGTACGTCGGTTGTATATTAAAAGTACCTGTACTTTGTAAATATCCTGGTGTGTGAGGTATGTGATAAATAAAAAGTTTCTAGTTTCTACTAATATTACTATATAGGTGAAAGTTTTTGAGGATATTTGCAATTACAAACAAGGTAAATAGATCCATTGTATAGTTTGAAATAACGTAGTTTTTGTGTAATTTTTAAAACATTGTAGAAATAATAAGCGCAATACTATTTCTTCATCTATTAAGTTTCTGCTAATAGCCCTTTATTATATATTTTGGTAATCTCTTCCTATTCTACATAATGATTCCATTCAGATTTTCCACTTTAAGTAGCCATAAATCTCCTCTAAATAGGTAAAGTAGGTATGTATATTATATATTAATTCTTGTTCTTTCACGTGATAAATTAGATTAAGTAGTTAGTAAGTTTTAAATTATAAGCTTCGGCGTCTATGCTTTGCGTCTTCTACTTTCTAGGCATCATAATATAACTAACATTTATGTCAATAAATCTTGCTTACGTTAAAAGAATACCTGTGAAATACCACAGTATAAAAGAATACCGCAAACTTAATATGCATCTGCAGTAATTTTTTCACTACCGGTTTGAGACGTGCATTTGAAACTCTATACGCCTTACAATTTACTCGTTTGACTAACAAAAGCGCGGTGTTGTATATCAGTGCAAAGCCAGCCAAGTGGCAAGTTAGCCCGTTGTTCTAAGTTTTAAGGGGATTTAGGAGGTGCGACTTGAAATAGTCGCAAGTTGAAAAAGTGTAGGACTGAGTAGGAGAGAGTATTTATGTATAAAAAATTGTACTGCTTTCCGTTATTGCTTGTTGCAAAACAGCGATTTCAGAAGAAATACATTTAAAAATATGAAATTAAACTCAACTGTTAGGGCCCCTTGTCTGTTAAAATAACCTGGTAAGGCCAGAAGTTTCGGTATACACGAAGAAAAATTATAAGTTAAAGCAAATCTTATTAAACCATATAAAAGAGAATCTTTCTTATAAGCCAATGCAACAGTAGTGCGAACAGTATATGAAATATGAATATTGAATATGATCTGCAAAGGCTTTGAATATTTTTGTTTTAACCCCACAATCAGTTCTAGAATAATATTCTATCATATTATGATTACGTTATTTTAAGTAAAGCAAGCAAGTTGGGAAATAAATTATAAATGACATTTTAACCACCAATTTAATGCATTGTCGTGTCGTTAGATAGTCGCATAGTCGCCTATCTATACCGAGCCTAAACACTTCGGAATAGATATTACACAGTAACTGGTTCCAAATGCTGCGGTTTTACTTTCATATGCAAACACTGGATTAGAATTAAAGATGGCTTTGGTTCTTCATCTAATTATAAATTTAATTTTATGCATTTTCCATGTCCGTTTTCGAGATTTACGACAGGCGTTGATTGATTTTACATTCTTAATGCACTTCCAATAAGTACTAAGTAATGCTTAGTAATAAAGCTCTGTACTAAGTTTCTTACTTGAAGTGATTTAAAAAAAATCTACGGGCTGCAGTTACACATGCAACGTTGTTGTACCTCTCTACGATTATTGTATCAGATACCATTTTACTTATTTACCACTTTTCAATTACTATTTCTTTAGACTTATCCCATACACAGATTTACAAGCCGTTATCGTGATTTCAAAGCCGGTGATATATCAGGGATTGTGTTGTTGAGAGCAAATCCTCCCCTTATCCAACATTTTGACGTCCCCTGCTTTATAGACACCCTCGCTAACAGGGCTGGACTTTACAATATTACGAAGTATTTTTTGGAAAAATAAGTTACTCTTATGTGATATTCACAATGCTTGTATTATAATTATTATTTATTAGGTATCGTTATCACTTTTTTCATTCTACATAATTCGCTCGTTTCTATAATCTTTTTAAATTTACGTGTACTTTATGGAATATTCTTACCACGATTGCAATGAATTGGACGATAACGATTTTTTTTATGTATGCATAGCAAACGAGCTGTAGCGTCACCGGACAGAAAGCGATGATTGGCGCCGCCCATGAACAACCACAGACTCTGATTTACGTAATTATAGTAAGTCAATAGAATTTCTCATGTTTGCAAAAAATTGAAGTTAATTATAGACAAATGAAGCAATCAATATCAATTTCGCACAGCAACAAATAATGGTTCTAGCAGAATTCAAGAAAAAACTGCGAGCTAAGTACACATTATGCTATGTCATTACAGTAGTTATTTTGAAACGACCGAGCGTTGTCAATTTAAAACCAATACATCTAATTACATGCACTTAGTCACGCTTAGTAATTTACACTGTTGGATTCATTTTGCCTATAATTTCCTGTTCCATTAACTCTTTAATACAATACGCGAAGGACATGACCTAAATGTTACTATGTGGTCTTGGAATTGTTTATTGTGTATTGGTTATTCCTTTAGTATGTTTATTTAAACGCGCTAATTTGTAGGTAATATTTTTAATAGAGTAATGTGTAGACACGACGATTATTTATCAATAATTTTTTATCAAAACTCAAGACCCAAATGAATATAAAATAGATTTTACTTATTAATTTGCTGTTCAAGTAAAATCATTAAAACTAGGTTACGCTAACAAAGTAATCAATAAAATACAGCCTAATTAAGAACCTCCACTTTTTTAAGTTAGTTAAAATGTTGTTAGTACGGCCCTGTTGTTGCTATGGAAGTGTAACAGCTCGTTTTAATATTGCAAGAGTGATTTTTACCACGATTTATATTGTGATAACTAGTAAAGCTGCATAGCTAATATACTATGATAAATAAAATATAGGATTACTAGCTTTCCGCCCGCGGCTTCACCCGCGTTTTCAAAGAAAAACCCGTTCCCGTAGGATTTCCGGGATAAAAGTATGGATTTTATCCCTAATGAAATCCATACTATAATATTATAAATGCGAAAGTAACTCTGTCTGTCTGTCTGTTACTTAATCACGCCTAAACTACTGAACCAATTTGCATGAAATTTGGTATGGAGATATTTTGATACCCGAGAAAGGACATAGGCTATCTTTTATTGCGAAATATGTACCACGTGCGAAGCTGGGGCGGACCACTAGTACTTTATAAATTTAAAACATATGGCAAGTATACATATGGCAACTAAACCGATAGAATTTTAACCTAATTACTTTTATAATTCTGTAATGTTGTAGTTCTATGTATGTAATTGGAAATAAATATATTTGTTTAATAGCTTACTTGTTAAATGCGTAAATATCTTCGATGTTGTTGAACAGCTCCGATAGCTCATCGTCCGAAAACGTTGAGTCCCTTCGCCATACATGCAGGTATCCCTGAAAAATGTTATGATTTTTGTTAACTACTGAATTAAAATATTAAGTACCTACTTATTATTTGTAGAATAAGCCGAAAAAAGGAGCAGTATCCATACTAATATTATAAATGCGAAAGTAACTCTGTCTGTCTGTCTGTTACTCAATCACGCCTTAACTACTGAACCAATTTGCATGAAATTTGGTATAGAGATATTTTGATACCCGAGAAAGGACATAGGCCTCCTTTTTACCCCGGGACATAGGATAGGTTTTATCCCGGAAATCCCACGGGAACGGGAACTATGCGGGTTTTTCTTTGACTGCACGGGCGAAGCCGCGGGTGGAAAGCTAGTTTATGATATTATCCTGACTGAATCTCAGTCATTATTATCATACATAAAGAACTATTAGAAGAACTATGTGTAAATGTTTTATTTTATCCGTAATACACATACACAAATGTTGTATAATTAAAACATCTCTTAAATTAGGGATTATAATTATAACGAACCTACTAAACATATTTACAAATCTTCTTAACTCAATTCTAACGGGTCAACCAAGAAGGTTTTACTAGGATGTATTAAGATTAACCAAGATAAGTCTTCCTCATACAATGGACAATCTATTGGTAAACCACATGCAGTCAGAACTCAATTTGCGGAGTTCTAGCACATGAGTAGAAAGACGGAACAGAGACTAAGCTTCAAACAACCGCGCGAATCGATTGCACTACTACAAGTACGCGGGGCATGTGTGTGTGACCGCAGGCCGCTTGTCGCGTACGCAGCGATTCTGGAAAAAACCGGTTTGCGCTTGCACAGGCTGAGGACAGTCTCAGGGTTGATACGACGCACGTTGTTTGTTTTATTAGTTGCAACTTGCAAGTTTGAATATTTTAATATAAAACGTAATATTTTATTGTTAAAAATGGTTGTTTATTGTACTGTGTGTATGAATAATACTAGAAAAACTAAAAATATATCATACTTCAACTATCCCAGGGAGTACAATAGGTGAGTAAATATTTTGATTATTACTTTTTCAAGTAAGTACCTACTTGCGTTTATTTTATTAGGTCCTTTTTTAATAAGAAGAGAATTGTACACGGTGTGTTTTACCTTTCATTATTATTACAAGTTTATTGTGACAACCCTACCAAAATAGGTAACAATTTTGCACGTTCTTAAGAAGCTTAGTCTCTGTTCCGTCTTTCTACTCATGTGGTTCTAGCTCAGATTGTGAATAAAATTACATTTGTACTGTTCGTAATTTGCACGTTGTGACATCATTGGAATTTGAACTTTAGGGTTGTAAACATAGGTTCCAATTTGAATATTGTTTATATTAAATATCAAGATTGTCAACTAATTTTCTATTTCTTAGTTAAGTAAGATTTTTGATAAGTTATAACTCAAAATAATAAAGAAAGAAACGTTTATTCATTATGGTCAGTACAACACACATTTGTACCATTTATAACTTGCCCTGTTTGTTGATTCAGACATTTCATTTCAATTTTAACTTGAATTTGGTAAACACAGTTCCCAAATCATCGTACCTATATTTAAATATCTATATTCAATACAGTATTCTGAAATGCAATAAAAACCGCGGGTTACAACTAGTTGATATGTTATCGAACTTTCTCTATCACCGGACGTTACAGATTGTCTCCCAGTGTGATACATAATCGATATACATATATACTGTATTGTATTGCAATTAACATACATTTAAGATTAATAAGAATCTGTAAAATAAAAGCAGTAAGAAGAAACTTTATGCGAAAAAGCTCATTAAATTAAAGGAACTGCTAATCTATACTAATATTATAAAGCTGAAGAGTTTGTTTGTTTGAACGCGCTAATCTCGGGAACTACTGGTCCGTTTTGAAAAATTCTTTCGGTGTTAGATAGCTAATTTATCGAGGAAGGTTATATATATCATCTCGCTACGACCAACAGGAGTGGAGCCACGGGGGTGAAACCGAGCGGAGCAGCTAGTACCTAAATAAAGCCACAGTTACCAAATTCAACTTGATTCTAAAACTTTACTGCAACAATTATTATACTAAACACTGCCGGCATAATCAGCATTAAGGTGGCAGTAATTCCAGGGTGTAATCTATACAGCTCTGGAATTAATACTGCTTTTAAAAATCATAATATTACCCCCCCCCCCCGATACAGTATGTTAGAAACACAGGTTAAACATAGGTATATTTTATATGCTGACTAATGCAATGAACTGTAAACAATAAAAAATCATTCGGTCATTGTCATTGTCACGTTGGAAAGTGTCGTGAATCATGACATACATTCTTGCGGTTTTTTTATGGTGTCAGCCATACTACATACATGTGGTATGTCTATAGAGTTTTAGGTCTACACTAGTCTAGAACGTAATTTAACAACAGCGTTACATATTGACTTTTTACATTCATATGACATGTAGAACAACTGAGAAATCTTTTGTTTAAAGCAAGTTGGGTGGCAGAGATTGCTTTTAGCGATAATTCCGCCAGTACGTTTGCATTAACACTAGCATAAATTGATTATCAGTGTAAGAAAAGCTTAGCTAAGTTAAAAGCAGCACTTAAAAATAAAATTTTCCTTTGCATTTATTTAAATACCGGGCATCGATTTATCCCTTTGCATTGGTTCAAATGTCAGAGTAAACAAACTCTGTTTATTAAAAATTAAAGAATAATATTTAACTGATAACATTCTCTAGTATTAGTGCAAGCTAAAATAGGAGAGGTATTGCCATGTTTTTTTACGTATGTTCATTTTTCACCGATTTCTCTACAAACTAATAACATAATCCTTTTATTTATTATCAGATTTACAAGAGATTTACTATGTACAGATTATTTTTCTTATCTCCCATATTGACAGGAGTACACATTACACGGTGTAGATATATTTGAGATATATCGTCAACTAGATAAACGTCAATAAATATATCTCAGCCATTACGTTCGTAACGGGATACCATCCTGCGTTGCTTAACTTTCCAGGGATGTCACTTGTGTATTTTTTGTGTAAAGGAACTAGAACGGACATAGGGTTGACTATTTTTCTAGCAGTAAAATATTTAAAAAATTCGCCTAAAAAGCATTGTACTACAAGATGTTATCGATTTATTTTATAGTGTCTAAGATAATCTATTGATTATATCTACAAAACGAGTTTAACTACATCAAAAAACAAGATTAATAAAAATTTTTCCAAATTCTTATGTTACGTATAACAATCATTACTACAATATTGCTTTTTTTACTTCATACTCAATTTTTTTCCTCCATGTGGCAACCCTGCACAAGATGCGCGGGCGCAGGTACAAGCTCATTCAAAAGCGCATTAAATTGATTCAATAAAATAACTGTATCACGCCCACAGTGGCTATAAATATGGCATAGACTACGTATTTTTTATTAAGCCATAAAATATTTTACTTCCAGAATAATTTTTATGGTAAAAAAAAGAAGTATTGAAGAATTTTTATGCAAATAAGACTGATCTTAGTAAGGATGAATTATCGGCAGTTATTTTGTACATGTTTTTGTCTCCGTTTATTTAAATGTATGAAAATAAATAGGAGGTCAATCTTACACTTATTAAAACACTATATGTTATCGCACGAGAATTTAAATACTATGTTACAGTTTTTATAATATTCTACATAATATGAAAGTAGATAGGTGTTACATGACTACCTACAATCGTAGATATTATCCATACTAATATTATAAATGCGAAAGTAACTCTGTCTGTCTGTCTGTTACTCAATCACGCCTTAACTACTGAACCAATTTGCATGAAATTTGGTATGGAGATATTTTGATACCCGAGAAAGGACATAGGCTACCAATTATTGCGAAATATGTACCACGGGCGAAGCCGGGGCGGACCTCTAGTTTTCTATATTCAAAGCGCTTATAACCCACAAAGCAGTATTTTCCATCAATAATTCTTAACAAAATATTCCCTTTATAGTCTATGCTACAAATTAGTATAATTCAGCCCACGTTTATTCCGGTCAATCGACACCCACGACGCACAATATTAACTTGAGATAAAAATAAGATGAATGAAACGTTCGACGCCATGTTGTCGCATATGTTCGCTTTCGTATTTATTTTATAGCATTACTAGCTTTCCGACCGCGGCTTCGGCCGCGTTTTCAAAGAAAAACTGTTTTGTTCCTGTTCCCCTAGGTTTTCTGGGATAAAACCTATCCTATGTGTTAATCCAAGTTACCCTCTACATGTGTGCTAAATTTCATTGAAATCTGTTCAGTAGTAGTTGCGTGAAAGAGTAACAAACATACATACACATACATCCATCCTCTAGAAACTTTCTCATTTATAATATTAGTAGGATAGGACAGGGATAGAATAGGAAAATACTGCTTTGGTAAATTTATACTGATTAGTGATTACTAGCTGTGCCCGGTTATATCTGCAGTGAACTGAGAGATTCTTTCATTTTAAATAAAAGCAAGTTTTCTTAATATACGAGAATTCCTATGTTTTATTTTAGAGGGAGACTAACATAATAATACGTCCGTCTGGTATAAAGCTGATCACATATTATAGAAAATCGATAAGTGAAACAGATGTGAAATGCCCCACAAAGGGACAGGGTACTTCACTATTATTCACTACACGATAATTATAATACTACTATCTGACCGTTGCTTCGCTCGCATGTGCTTTACACCCATACAAACCACCCTCATTTCACAATCTCTAAATTTCATACATACGAGAAAATGACATACGAGAAAAAAAATGTTGTGTGGTTTTATGAAACCACGGTAAAAGTGAAACTGTTCGAACGGTCGGCTGCCGAGTAGGTATACCTACTCGGCAGCCGCGATACACGCGACATGCGCTACACAGACCAAAAAGTTTGAGACGATGTAATAAAAGTTTCACTTTAAAAGCTATCTGCAATTTAAAATAATGCAAACTCATGAGATTAAACAGGCAAAAAGAAGAACTTAGAGGTTTAAAAATTCTTAGATAGATATGTTTTTCCCTAAAATTGTACAATCTCGTATCCACAGAAATTTGTTTATAGCCAACTAGCTTTCCACCCGCAGCTTCGCCCGCGCAGTCAAAGAAAAACCCGCATAGTTCCCGTTCCCGTGGGATTTCCGGGATAAAATCTATCCTATTTCCCGGGATAAAAAGTAGCCTATTTCCTTTCTCGGATATCAAAATATCTCTATACCAAATTTCATGCAAATTGGTTCAGTAGTTAAGGCGTGATTGAGTAACAGACAGACAGACAGAGTTACTTTCGCATTTATAATATTAGTATGGATAAACACAGACTTAAAAGTTAAATAAGCAATAAACAAACAAATATAAAATGCAAAGATATAAGAACAATTAATCACAATGATAAATAAATATATCAAACAATAAATATAAGATTTAATCAAAAGGAAAGTATAAAAACCCAATAGTTTGCGGAAAGATTTTCATCAGTAATTAACCGCAAGAAATTCGGTAGTCAACTGTCGTGTTGATGTTTTAATTAATTAGCTGTTAGATTTATTAGACACTGACTTAACTGGGTTTATTTATAGTTAATTGAAATGAAACATGATCAAATTACATCAAATGAAACTTTATATTTTTACTAGTATTACTTTCTATAGTCGAAAAAAATGAACAATTTGATTTATTTCTGAATATAAAAAAATTATTGTTAAAAATTATTGTTATTCGATATATGAGAGGTTGTGTGTGTTGTATAAATATGCGGAATTTTGCAATGAAAAAACGAAATCGCTGGTTAAAACTTGTGTTGATACAAAAAGACTAATATTATGAAGCTGAATAGTTTGCTTGTTGGTTTGCATGCTTGAATGCGCTAATCTCAGGAATCGTGGAATTATTTACCAATAGGAGCGGAGCAATGCAACTAAAACCGCGGGGCAAATGTAGTTGTATCATACAATTGATCAAATTAATATTCAGTAGTATTCAATAACTTTTATATAGTCCACAGTCCACACTCTACAATTATTAACTACAATTTATTTCACAAAATCACTCAGCATGATACAGATGATCAAATCATCTAAAACTTCTGAGATTAGATATAAATCCAGATAACTAAGAAAACGTATAAAAATATGCGTCCCATAAAGGGACAGTTCCTTATTAAAGACATTTTAATATGGTCCTGACAGATTGTCACAATGATTGATCATTATAACCCACCACTTTATAAGAACCTCTATTCTAACAACTTATCTTCTTTAGAGAGGTCTTTTTATATTGGCCATTGAAGTAAACCTTATCTAGGCAATGAATTGTCAACTCTATATTAAAGTAATACAGTATATAATCGTAAATAACAATTTTATAGGTCTCCCAACGGGATGGGCAGCCAAATACGGGATAGAGGATGGAGCGGTTTTTGCTAATTGTAACTAATTCTAGGCTATGAAGATCTGAATAAAAATCAGCATTTCATTCGTTTTATATGGGTGTGCTGGATGTGTGGAGTTTCTTTGGATAATTGTAACTGTAAATATGTAGTAAGATATATCAGAGAGGATGGCACATGGACTCATATGTAGTTAAGGAAAATACTAATGTATGTTGATTTATTTGGGTTTAAAAATTAAAATTACCTGTACTCTGGGCTAAGTCCAGCATTAATTTCAAATCAATTAACAGTATCGGAGTAATTGATGGACGAACTACGGCTGAATTTTGAATAATGCTAGCTTTGTAAAAAATAATATGTATAATACAAATTAAAACTTTTATAAAGAAAACAACGAACGAAAAAGTGTTTTAATTTATGGGCCTGAAAATATTTCAATTAGACATTTTGTTTATAGTTTTTTTGTTCCATAGCAACGCCTTGTCCTAGTGACCTCCAAAATAAAAATCGATTTTGATGTTATATTGCGATTACCTTGAAATTCTTAGAATTGTAGGGTAGCTATTGTACTATTTCAAACAAAAAATACATTTTGCTAATGAACAAATTATTCTGTGAAACATTTTCTTTTTGCACGGTACATCATATTCTTATCTTGTAAACATCGATAAGTATCAATTAAAATTGGCCACTCAAAATTACTTCTAAACAAAAAACAATAACAACATTAAAAATAGAATCAGGAAATGCAACCTCTTTAGTTCCATATACTGGCAACATTGCGTAAAGTTTAGACAAATTTAAATATGGAGAGATGCGTGAATTGGAACGCATCTGATGTTTCAAAGACATAGGAAATGGCGGGAAAATAAAACAAACAAACGTGAACGGATACCGTAATGGGGATAATTGGCCGCGATGAAATAATATAGATACAACGTCTCTAATTAAACTGTTTATAAATAAAAGGTAAGGAAACCAGACATTCTGTATTGTTCCATATTCATATAATATACTAGCAGTCCGCCCCGGCTTCGCCCGTGGTACATAATTACGTTTTCTCTACATAAAAACCATCCTCGTACTTCAAGGAATATAATAAAAAAAGAATTAACGAAATCGGTTCAGCCGTTCTCAAGTTATGCGCTTACCAACACATTTTGCGATTCATTTTTATATATAAGAAGATGTAGTGGAAAAACAAAAAGCAGGCAGGGAGTGCTGCTATAATAAAAACGATTGATCCGTGGACCGTGATATCTCATAATATGAAAAAGTTAAAGTCAAAACTCATAATCAAATGTAATTTTCAACGATCATGTAATTAATTTTATGGGTCCATTTATTTAATACTAAGCTACTGTAATGACAAAAATTAAATCGCAACTAATATTTCCAGCAGGATATGTCCTCCAACAATACTTTTAGCTTATAATTACTCTGACCAATTGAATTTCAAATAAAAATATACGTATTTTTTCAAAGAAAATTTTCAAATTTCAAATAAAGAAAAGCATTATACGCCTACCAAAACACCCAACAAATAGAAATACAGGGTATAAACTATACCCCGTTATCCAGTCTAAATACGTCACTCACCTCGACCACTTGTCGCAGATCTTCAACATAAACATTCTCGGTCTGCACTATTTCAGCACAGACCCGCTCCAGCTGCGACAGTCCAGATAGCTCCTCGAATACATTCTGCCCTGGTAACATAATATGGTTAGAATCAAGTTATGTTTGAGATTATTGTGGAAATGTTTAAATAAAACAATAATTGTTTCAATGGCCTGTTATCTGACTATGACAATTGACATGTTATTAAAGATGTAAAAGGTAATTTTTAGCAACAATAAAGTAGAAATGTTATGCAAAATCTTTATTGGAAATACAGAAACATCTTGTGCACATAACGTGATAAAAGAGGTGCATTAAACTTGTTAAATAATAAATGATTTATTTTAAAAAAGTTTCGTAAAGACTGGAGAGCGATTTGGTAGTTTTTTAATCCGAACTACGAGTGAAAACTATTACCCAATTAATTAACGTTTCATAACCTAATTAGGAAGTTGATTTAAATATCAGTTTACAAATTTACTTACTTGGTATCGTCTCCGTTCGACTCTCTTCTGATATGCTCGCCTTCAACACCCCAGCGTTATTCACAAAGTTATTGCTTCCATTAGCAGATGTCATGTCCACATCACTATGGTCGTCCAAGCTCTCGATCGAAGCAAGGTATGCGGAGTTCACTCCTCCCTTATTTTGAACACCACTGCTTGATGTTGAACTCGACGAAGCAATGGAACTCATAGAAAGCGGTCTAGTCACTTGTACAGGCGGATTGAGTCGCACCACTTCTTTCTCTGGTCCCAATTTCAAGTTTCCCGTAGATCCTATTGCTTGCGGAAAAGGACCTGATTTCATAAGCTGTTTCGAAACCTCTTTCGGTTCTTTCCTAGGAAGAGTACTAACTGCATCATTTGTTTTTGGAAATTTCGCCGGTGACACTTCAGGCGTTGATGTTTTTTCAGGTTTCAGAGGAGAATTGTCTTTTGATGATAGTTTAATATCGAATTCTCTATCATTTGAAGTTATAGAGAGTTCGATAGATTGATCGATGTATGGCAAGGATAATGATTCAAATGCAGTTTTATTATTATTAGGTACATCGTAAATAGCCAGCTGATTATTTGTGGGAACGTCATATGTTTCTGGCTCATCAATTTTAAATTCTGGTCTAATTAATTTTTGTGGAGATTCTACTTTTTCATCCGGTATTTTGCCAAATGATTTTAGTCCGCATGGTTGATCATAAATTTCTACTGATGGTAATATTTCGACACCGGACTGAGATATTTTAGAAGTAGCTCCTACTAAGGGAATATTACATTTACGTGTCGATGATCTAGCAATATTGTTTGTTTTCTTTTGAAATCGCAACGTCGTCGTCTCAGACGCGCTGGACAACATTCGTTTAACGTTCGGCGAAAGGTTATCGAATGCAGTTTCTGTTTTCGTTTCTTTGAACACCTTTTGCGGTTTGTTATTAACATCGACATCACTGGTAAAGTCACATTTATCACTAGCACCATTGTTATCACTTTTAGTTCGAATGTTGTAGAGGGAACTTTTGTTAAGCGAGGCAATGGGAAGTTTGACGCTGCCTGCGATTTTCGATGGGTCCTTTGGTGGGCTGGAGCAAACGTCTGCTTTCGCGCTGTCCTTATCTTCTGTCATTGTTTTTGGAATGTTTTGTACTGGTGGGTCGTTTCTAGCATCTTTGGCTGTTTCTAGGCGGATCGCATCTGGCCTTAAGCTCTTTGCTGGTTCGAGGAGGGCGTCGTATATTCCAATGAGAGTGGGAGTAAGGTCTGTTGTACTTCCTGTGAAAGAAGAAATATAACGTTAATAAAGAATACAGTCATATGTAATTAGAGAAATATTAGAAACGACACATAAGGGCTAAAGAAAGAAACATTCAATAACTTGCAGATGTATTATCTTTCTCGATTCTGATAAACTAAAACATATGTACAAACTATAAAAACAATTTATTAGTCCATAAATCTCGAAATTTTAACCGTCCTTTTGATTTTGATACGTCATAACAAACCATCTACGATTACATAATAAAAGATTAGACCTTTGCGAGAGTTTTAAATTAAACCTGATAGCCATAAAGGTAAAGCAAGATTGTATCAGGTCAGGATTATGTCACTGCTAACAAAAAGGCTTTTAGAAGTATTAAGTTCGTGTCGTAGGAAGGGGTCGAATGACTATCTTTATTTGGATGTTTTGTTTTGTTATCTGTTGTGAGTTGATATGCATTTAGACAATGTTTTAGTGGTATTATAAGATAGTATGTATTCTATTGTTTCCGTCTGATATTTTTGATTTTCTAGAGGATAAATTATTGACTTTAAGTTATCTACCTACAACAACAAAACTTAAGATTTCTGTTATCACTACATAGTATAAAACAAAGTCGCTTTCCCTGTCCCTATGTCCCTTTGTACGCTTAAATCTTTGAAACTACGCAACGGATTTTGATGCGGTTTTTTTTTAATAGATAGAGTGATTCAAGAGGAAGGTTTATATGTATAATAACATCCATTAAATAGTGGAGAAGTACTGTTATTTTTGAGGTTTTTAATGTGATGACGTAAAAATTACATTTTTTCCGCTTACATTGCAAACGCAGGCTGAACCCTACGAGTTTTATCAAAATAATGTACTAAGTATTATACACATTGAAAAGGTCTACAGAAAAGTCCGCGATGGCAAATGTCTATCTCTTATGGATTTCCCACAAATAACTATTTTTGTCATTTACTTTTTACGACAAATAATGGCTAATTTTCGAAGCGATTTTAACCAATACAGCATTAATCCTTAACCAATTAAATACCTTGAATACATTGTTCATTTAATATAGATCTATATGGCCGTATGATTTAAGTGAATATTTTCGAAGATATTACAGATTTAAAAATTGCGGGACGTATCGTTTGCGGCGGTACCGGCCGGCCGCCCGGCTATCTATTTTATACCCGGGCGAAGCCGGAGCGGGCCGCTATGTTTTTATATACAACGTTCACAGTTTTTCTGTAGTGTATTTAGTATCAGCATTGCACCCATGCGAAGCCGGGGCGGGTCGCTAGTCGATAATAATCGATAGTTACTTTAGTTTTAAATATTATATAGTTTAATTCTTTAAATATAATGCATTGCAAGATAGGTAGGTACATTTTTAAATTATGTTAATATGTCACCATTCAAAAATGCATAAATAACGATAAGTTCATTATACTATACCAATAACGTATAATATGAAAGAGCCAATTTCCCCACGGTATTCAATTATAACTAACATCCTTTCTCAATTTTCATATATTTTTTTCCTGAATTCTAAACCACGTGGTTCCACATAGACCAACTATCATAACCTCAAACGTCATTAATTCTCACAGCTGTGACATAACGTTTCGTGACCCGTTCGACGGAAGTGAACCATTAGTAGGGTCAAGGGGCAGTAGCCGAATTGTGATCTTAATTAGGTATTGCCGTATTGCGATATGTTAGGCTGCGTTTACACTATAAGAGTTCATTTATTTGAGCAACTATAACTCATTTTGTTAGTTACATTTTCTATGATTGTTAAACATTTGGTGGTCGGATTTTGATGCGTCATGCGGTTGTTTCTTTTTTCTTTTTAATAGGTAGGAAAGTTTTAGGATATATTTTATAGGGTTCTAGATAATGCAGGGAAGCCTCATAAGCTAAACTAATTGATAAATAAAGCGTTGTGGATTATTTTAAATAATTACTGTTTTTATAGAAATGCTAGAGATATAGTGAAAAGACAGCTTAATTTAGTTCTCATGACGTCTTGTAAGTGACTAAAGTTTAAATGCAAATTATTCGTTTATAGATACTTATATTATTTGTACCTATAAAAAATAAAATCAATAAAGACTATTACGTAAATTACATCTTTTAGTGCAGTCGGGTAATAAAGACGCTGCATACCATAACAAATAACTACTACACGTATAAGTTAGAATATTTTACAAGCCCACAAATAAAGCTAAGATCAAAGACTGCTTTCCATATTTAGAATGTTTCCTGCACTCTGTGGTTTGTGGCATTCTTGGAATGTATGCGAATTGTTTTGAAAACAACTCTTGAAATAGTGTGGAAGCTTTGTGTAAAATCTGAGTTTGTATTAATTTCCACCAATTAGGTGGGCTTAGAGAGAAGTGTCCTATTACGATAGTTTTATTTGTATACGTAGTATATTATTATTAGTCTGTGGTTTTATGTATTTTGATACGAACTTACTTTACTTGTAACTTTTGAACTTGCATAATAGAGATAAGTTTGGGATATACGAGTGCATAGTGAGCTTTTTGGGCAGAAAACTTTGAAATAAAAGAAAATAGTAACTATTGAAATGTTAACAATTGTGTTTCTTTTGAAAGTTTTGAAGTTGAAATTTGAAAGCAAGCGCTGTGTTTTAATTATATCAAAAGCTATAATGGGATTAATGTTTTAATCGATTATCAATGGTTAATATAATTATTATTCTTTTAAGATATTTAAAGATTGGTATTCATAACCATTGTTTTATAGATAAGATAAGATAGTAAAAACGTACAACAAAATAATACGTAGGAGCTTATAACCACGATATTATTATGTATATCCCTTAACTAGCTGTGCCTTGCGGTTTTACTTGCAGTGGTCCGTTGGTCTTAGCGTGATGATATACATATAGCCTTATAGCCTTCCTCGATAAATGGGCTATCTAACACAGAAATAATTTATCAAATCGAGCAGTTAGTTCCTGAGATTTGCCTTTTCAAACAAACAAACAAACTCTTCTGCTATGTAATATTAGTTTAGATAATAAACTATAGCTTCCAACATTAAGTAACATAATATTCTATTGAATAATATACATGAATTAATAATACATCATTTAAACAGTGTGTTACCGTAAAGGTCCTACTTTCTACTTTCAATATGTCAATATCCACCCATTATTATAGTTCCTTATATTGTTCACTTTCTAAAGTTTATGATTTATTAGTTTCCTATGTTTATATTATCATAACATTTTCATACTTTTGAAGGTTCCGTATGTAATAATGATAATTGCAGGATAAATAGTTTAAATTATAAGGTAGGTACTCAAATTTTGTGATAATATCGTGTGATTCGCTTAATAAATAAGTATGAGTACCTACTTAATAATTACTATAGAAATGGAGTTATTAATCCAAATATATATTGAGTAAATTAAAATAATACATTGTCATTCAAGGCATAACATGTAAAAAATATCATACTTATAAAAAAACTTGCTACAAGTAACCACAAATAATAATATAATAAACTCTCAATTTCTCTCAGCCACAGCTCTCAGCATATACCACAGACTATAGAAACTATCGACAATTAGCCTTTTCCAAAGGAATGCGTGTCTGCAGTTTTCCCGCCAAGATGGCGCCGAGGTAGGCGCCAGGACAGTCGATGTTAGGGCCTGCATTTATTGACGTTTTATTTGGTTTTATTTATGTTATTTTCTATGAGAATCGGGCGTATTTGTGTAGGAAGAACAGAATATATTGTCGCTTTTATTAGTCATTCTTCCCTGTACATATATTCACATACAGAAAATGAATAACATTTACTGTTTCCTATCTTTTTCTTTTGATATAATACCGTATATGTTTACAAATTACAATACTGATATTAATAAATTTCAATATATTTCTTCCTAATTGATTGTTGATTAGTTATCATCACAATCTTCATAACTTATCACCTTTTAGATGTATTTAACTCAACAATAAAATGCTCAAGAAATACTCTATACTCTATTGTCTTTAAATAGAAAATGAATAATATTAAAATATCCCAATATCTCCAAAACCAAGGTATTCCTACAAATGTCTCTTTCTAGATTCTTGTCGAGTTTTCTACTACAATGTGGTGAACTATATAAACGTGTTTTTGTAAAACTACATCTTGTATATTGTAATGTGATAAGATTCCTAAACATAAGTGTTTTTTATAACCTTACACTTTTTAACGTTATACCAGGCCACAGTATTACCATCCTACAGTATGGCGACGAATGTACTTGTGCAGAGAAACGGAGGGGAACTGGCGGGGGGTCGGGCGACGCGGGCCGCTTAATGCAATCACGCTGAGTTTGCATTAACTATCGCGAAAGGACGACGCAGTCGTATTTTTTGTGTAATAATTTTATTATACATAGGTATTTACATATTCTATTATGTCGTGCAAAAACTGTTCCGTTTACGGATGTAAATCTACATTGAAATCCCAGAAGGAAACAATATTTCAGAAAGATTGTATTAATTGTATCTGTTGAATTAAAATCAAAGCTATGTATATGTTGTCCTCATTATTTTCTAATCAGATTGTACATCCCAATGCGAATGCATTACTTAGTTAAATGGTATAATATACAATTAAGAACATCCAAAAATAAAGTGTCCACGTAAATAATATTTAGCAGTGCAATCAAATCTGTAATTATATATTTATGAACAAATAATTACATCAGATTTAATAATCGCAATTATTTTGAATGTACATATGAATAAATGATTTCATCATAATATTAATAATCAAAATTGTTTTATTTCCCATTTGTTGCAACCCTAGCGTATTTTCGTGTGGCAGCGTAAGTACCTACGCTAGCGGCGGCATCGCGCGACATCAAAGGCGATTCCTTACTGTAGGAAATAATATTGTAATACTGTGACCAGGCCGCAAGCGTATACCTAAGACTTGTGATGTTCTCCAAAATATAGGAAGAAAGTATAGAAACTTATATATAAAATAAAATAATTATTTTTAAGAGATATAACCGATAATTGTAAACGCCAATTGCACTGATAGCCTATCACACAGTTTTTTGAAGCATGGTGTATGCATTACTTATTATTATTTATCTGACTGATAAGTAAAAAAAACTTATCTAGCAGCAGTAAAACCGCCTATAAAGGAATTTCCCTTTCGTAGAAAACACAAGTATTTATTTATTTGAGTGCACCTTTTCAAATTTCTTGACATACATTTCTTTATTTTTACATTTTTATATAAATTATTGTTTCATACTGCCACCTAACAGACCTTAATTATCTACATAACATTATATCATGTTAAGTGACAACACTAAATTAAAATTAATTACTCCTCATCAATCTCTGTTATCTTATAATATAGCAACATTGACAGCGAGTCGTGTCATTGCAACAATAATTACTGGCAATTATTATAAATTGAAGATGCGTTTAGTATGTGCAATAATATTTATTCACAGCGATAAGGCATTAAATTCAAATTCAGCTCTAGTTATGAGAAATTAAATAAACAAGAAAAATAGAAATTTAATGTTCGGTTAATTTTCAGTGTATAATTTCAACGCTAAATCAATTTATTCCTGCTTTAATTCATACTTTAATTGTTACATTTTGCGAAATGACCTAGTACCTAGATAATTATAATATATCTTTCACACATCACTACATAGTATAAAACGGTCGCTTTTTCTATCGCTATGTATGCTTAAATCTTTAAAACGACGGACGGATTTTGATGCGGTTTAGATCGGATAGATAGATTGATAAGGAAGGTTTATATGTATAATTTATTAGGTTTAAAACACAGGGGGCGGACAGCTAGTTGCTCATAAAACACAGCACAGTAATAAACGAACTGAAAATGATTATTATTTATTATTCAAACAGTCATTACCAATCTGTCAAAATATTCCCGCGCTTACGCACTTCAAAATTCAAAAGCCCAATCCAGTCACGATTAGTGCGTGCGCAAACCAGATGCCAGTGTTATCAGCACAGATAAATAATGAATATTCATGAATAGACGCCGTTAGTCAGACATACTTGATGGTGAATTTACACTTTCGCCATTCGCCTCGAGTCGACGCGAACGACTGTGTAAGTGGTTGATCATTCGTCTTCCCTTTATTACGTCCGAAAGCACCAATACGCGAATCTCAAGACGAATATCGAATAGACTGTTTACAAATGCGTTATTCGCTTCGCTTTTCGCGCGAGTGTAAAAGCAGCTTAATAGTGTTGCCACGTGTGAAATGTTTATTAATGTTAAAAGGTCAATGAGTGGTGTTTTCGTGATTGTAATTGATCGATTAAAAACTAATTACAATATGAATGAGCGCTCGGATACTTTCATTTTGTACTTAACGGTTCATTATCTGAAGTGACATTCACGAATTCAAATTGAAATGTAAATATTTGTGCTGATCGTGACAAATAATTTGACTTTCAAATTAGGATTTAAAGAAGAAAATGATTATCTTTTGACCCTTCGTCAACGTAGGGCTGCAAAAAGAATGAACTTTTACAATGATGAAATAGATTATAGAATATGTATAATAAAATGATATTTCTTTAATATGCCCCTAGTGAAGTATACATTGTTCGGATGCCATATGTTTTAAATTTTAATTATCCACCCTATACGAGCAAGTCCCTTCTATCCTGTTTATTTTTTGTTAGTTAAAAACTGGACCTGGTGATTCAATATCAATTAATACTTCAATAAATAATTTGAATAGAAAATGTCTACAGCCCTGCACCATAAAAAAGCTCGTATTGATTTTGCGCAGTAACACATGAATCTCTCCCGCGAAGATAAATTCGCAATTTGAACCATTTGTCAAAGCCCGATGACTTTTTAATACTGGCCACACCAATCGTTATACAATTAAAAAATTTGTATGCAAAAAGGTTTCGTATGTGTGCAGTGCCGAGCCTATGTAAGCCATTTTTTATCTGTGCACTTTTCAATACATCAACTTAAATCGTTATTCTCGATTCAATTGAATCGGTAATGACTATAATAAATATCGATGACCCAGTGACTAATACCACCCACGGAACAGTTATAATTGCTTATAAGATCGACTGATAAATCCGATTGGGCTATTAATGTGATTGTTTTTTATTATAGGTAATATAGATATAGGTAGTGATGAGTATTAGTTATTTTATTATGGATATAGTTTGATAGTATTTTAATAGATAATCAAATTGCAATTACCGTTTTATGAAGAAGCTTATAATGATAACACGATTGTCCATAAAGAAATACAATGTTTCAGATGGTTATGAATGTAATTACGTTAATTTTAGTATTCCGCCATACCTTCAAAATTTTTGTTGTACTTAAGTCGTGTAATTTGTATTTTAAAAAGTAGTTAAAACAATTTTGAAATTGAGACGAGTCTTAGCAAATAAATTACTAAGGTTGGGCCATATAAGAGATTTTTTTAATATTTTATATCGAAATCTACGTTCGCCATTTTTTCGATATTGAAGCTTTTACCTACTATCATGTTAATTCGAAACACTACAGATATAAATATCAAGGTAGTCAGTCTGTTTTCAGTTTACCCTAGGTCAAGACTTGGTTAGGACCAGACAACGGTGGCTTAGGGCAATGGCCGAGGTCGTAAAATATTTTATGTAAGTAACAAAACCTTAGTTCAGTACATACTACATTGTATACGTGCCCAGACTGTACTAAGTTATTTTATGACGTTTAAAAAACGTTATCGAATTCGACTCGAATAATAAAAGTAACAGTTAGGTTAATTTAAATAATTAGCTCTAATTCAAACTAATTACTCATTAATGCAAAATCATTTATCGACCGAATTGTCATTAATTTCTAATTATTTTGCGTATGGTGTTTTAATAGAAACAATAGGGCTGGCACAACGTTGATTAAACAAATCTTATTAAGCATTTATTTTTGTATCACGCATTATTTAAAATTAATTTATAAAGAGAAAAGATTTCTTACTCCTTATTTATTCATTTTATAAACACAAGCATCAGTTAACCGAAAACTCAAATGACATAGAACAACAGCATTGCCATATTCAAAAAACGCACCACAAAATGTCATATGTTAATTTCTCACACGGCAACAAGACCTCTTGTATGCTCTTGACACGCTTCTCGACATTCCAGATTTACATTTAACATTTAAATTATGGTGTTACTTGAAATGTTTCCAATTGAGAGGGAATACTTTCTTTATACACATTATTTTAAGTGTCACTTTTTGAGTGGCACTTTAGACTTTTCTTTTGAGACTGAGATTTATTGTTTTCATGTACCTATTACTTTATCACTACATAGTATAAAACAAAGTCGCTTTTTCTGTCCCTATGTCCCTTTGTATGCTTATTAAGACGATACACAAAAAAAAATCCACTGCTTGGCGGGCGGAGTCTAATAGCTCGCTATCGCGAACGCGGGTGTGCGCGAAGTCATTCTTGCTAACTCGCCGCGCTGCCGCTGGCCGACTCGGGACAAACATGTATGGAGTCGTCATACAGTTATAATATTGTTATACATTTATTTAATTGTTGATTTATTGGTTTTATTTTCTTGCTTATAAACAAATAATCTTCTTTTTAACAACTACTTAGACATTATTAATAATTATTATTATTTCGTAATGTTTACTTTATTACAAAATAATACAGGTTATAAATAATCTTTAAAATAACAAAAAATATTTTTACTCTGAAAAAATGAAATGGTACTCAATAACGCGGACTACTGAATTGATTTAGATAGAATTTGATGCTGACGTAGATATTACATCATGCCCAGAAAATATGAAAGGTACTATTTCTGAAAGAAGTTATAAACCCTAATTCTTCTCAGTCAAAGTCAAGAGTGGAAGATATCACTAATACAGTAAAACTGATGCGAAACTTTGGATGTTAATTTGTATATTTTTTTGTTAGTTGTTACTTAATCACGTCAAGACTACATTACCAATTTTGATAAAATATAGCTAATTGCATGGATTTACACATAGGATACTTTTTATCCGAACTGAACACTTCTGTGGGAAAAAACAGGATTCACGATATAACTTATTCCACGCGGGCAAAGCCGCGGTCGGAATGATATTTTTTTAAATAAAAAAATTGTTTAAAAAAAAAACACAAAATATATTGACGCATGTATTTATTTTTTGCACTCTATTATAATTGTAATTATTCATTACAAATAATCAAAATAAAATAGCCAGAACAAAGTTAGGCCCTGGTAGGGTAGGTAGGTAGGTACAGCAATGTGAGACGAACACTGGCTTATTTATACCAATAATAATGTATTATAAACATTAAATTAAGTTTACAACAAAAATACATAATATTAGCTAATGTGAAAACGAATCAACCAATCATCCCACAACAATGAAATGTGCACACAAATATTCATCCAAATCGGTTCATGTGATTAGGAGGAGTGACTGCAGCGCCATCTTCCGGGCCCAATTGTGTTTCCAGATCACCCAGGAACTCAATTTAATATACTTACACAAAATTTTTCGAAATTAAAACTCACATTACTATGTAAATATGAATATAAACCTGTTTTAGTACTAAGCAATTTCCCGCACAGGTGTAGTAAGTATAAATGAAATAAATATCAACATCAAATTCTTTATACAACATACTTATCTACCACCTACTAAGAAATGTAATTCTTGAAATTTTTTCGTATTTTTTTAAATATAATACTACTCCAATGAGCTCCTGTTCCATATTATGTCCACCATACTTCCACTAAGTTCACCATGATTTTTTATTTCTTTGCACTTTGTTGCTTTTTGCTAAAAATGGAATCATGCGATAAAACCAGTAGAGCTTTGATAACATACATTTTTGACTGAATAAAGGTACTTACGAAGGAGTGGATTCACATTGTGAACAATCAGTGGGTTTATTTTCCTTCTGGATTCCGGATTTCTGAACAGATTATTTATGCTATAAATGAAAAAATCTTACACATTCGTTATGTACTTAAAAAAGGGGTACATATCAAACATCGTCTATAATACAATTATCATCAAATTTAAAATAAAACCAACTTACTTCATTAATTTGTTCCAATTGTAAGCATTCTTTTTCCTCCAACCTTTATGTTTCTTCTTCTTATTTTCTTTATTGTCCCCATTTGTCTCATTTTGTCTTATCGTGTTGTCACCCTTTTTTACGATTGCGCGAACGACACAAGTCCCCCGTGTGACGGCCGTAGCGGGAATGACTCGTGCAGCGATCGGGGTAGGAAGGTACAGGGCGGCTCTCGCTATATTGGCTGGTCGCGCGCTAATTTCAAGTATTTCTTGTTTATTTCAAAACCATCGCATATTTCAAAATTCTAACACGGTAGACGTATAAGGTTGTATATTTTATAGTTAATATCCAAAAAGTCGTAACTTTATGTTTGTTATTTTGAAGATGCCAGAGATTAAAAAAAAATAACAATGATAACTTTGTATTTTTTTTCTATCGAGAAAATATCATGGAATCATGTTTCTAAAACGGTAGACGTATTGTGTTACTATTGAACTTTCTTGTCAAGAATTTTCATCACGACAACTTTAATAATATAAAAATTACGAAGGTTTGAAAAGGGCCGTAAATGTTAGAAAAATTAATTCATCACCTTAAATCTAAAATCTTTAAAACTACGCAACGGATTTTGATGCGGTTTTTTTATAGATAGTGATTTAAGAAGAAGGTTTTTGTATATAATTTATTAGGTTTCAGACAAAGCGGGCGAAGCCGCGGGCAGTAAGCTAGTTAATATTATAAGTCAATGTAATAAATTAAAGACGCAACACTTACGTTAATTATTATCATTTTCCTTTTTTGTAAAGGAATTGCAAGCTAATTATCACTTAAATAGGTGTCAGGTAGTTTATATTAGGTAGTCAATTCTTTATAATAATAATTAGCATATTATGTAATAATATAATTAATACATAATTCATTTTTAGTAGCCTTAAAATTAGTGTTATTACAAAAGTATATTCGTTTTTTAATTACAATTTTGATACCTATAGTTAATAATTATGGGGAAGATTAAAACATGAGTGCTAGAAAGCAAACAGTCAAAGGCAATTATATGTGTTTCCAAAGGAGAAATGTTTTATTTCGTAGATTTTAGCAATCATAATAAAAATATTTTCAACACATATATTGGAAATTATAATAGAATTTCCCAGTGCCAACCCTGTTAACAGTTAACATTATTTTATAATTTATGACCGCAATAACCAACAATATACTTACCTGTAGTTTGTAAACAAACAGTGACGTCATCATGACATCATTATCTGTTAGATGTGATTCATAGTTACAACCTGTTTGACATTTATTGACATTTTATGTTAAATTATTAAATACTAAAAGACGCGTCACCTGGGGTTGCCATGTCTTAAAGAAGTACCTCTTCCAGTGTGGAAAAGTGACGGCGCTAGTCGATTTTTTAAGCTATTGCATAGCTTCTATCGCGGGCCTTGAGCGCGGGGACCGAATCGAGAAATTCCGTAACAAAAAAACCTCACGCTCCCCATTCCGACGGGCTTGGAGGTGTGGCTTGAAGGCATGCTATGCAATAGCTTTACCGCGGCAGTCTCCGAGTGCCACACGTCTTTTTTTAATTGAGAATAGGGAAGCGCTTGACCACAATCTCAATGTTAAGCTGAGATGAGGTCTAAGATGGTACGCGCTTCCCTAGAAGTTAATATAGGGACGATATATAGCTTTGTTATTTTTCCACACTGGAAATAATACTGATTTAGACATCTTGATAACATGGCATGGCTGATGGCTATACAGGGTGTCCCACTATCGGTATACTAAGCGCGAAGGGCCGTAGTTTTGCATACACTGATCACGCAAAAAATACTAAACAACAAAATTACGTCAAAATTTTTTTGCTAGATTTTTCCTTAAAGTTTTCTTCTCTAGCTTCGCGCAGCAAGCATATACCGCTTCGCTAATGTGAGCATTTTGGCTATAAAAACACGATATCTCACGTGCGGGTGGCATAGCGAGTGGCAATAGTTTTAAGAATTCATCTATCCGACAAAAAAAATGCGCCTGGAATTTTATGTGTATTTTTTACGTACTCAGTGTATGCAAAACTATAACATCCTTCGAGCTTAGTATACCGAAAGTGGGACATCCTGTATAGAAAAGCATTAAGAAAGAAGAAACATGATATTCTATTATAAACGGTATGCTTTAAAATCAAAACTAAAAAATAATTAGCATACCTAGTCAACATTCAATTTTCGAAATTTCGTAGAACCCAAAAACATTGTACAGATTACATGCAGGTACATTCTAAGAAAAGTACATTGTGAGAATAGTTAATATGGGATTCTCTTTTCTATTCAATTTTGTAAAACCCATACACACCTTATCCTGATTCGAAGAACTAATTACTTTTACGTAATCGCTATGATTCATTATGACTTGTATTTATTTAAATTTGATTCGTATTCTCAACAAGGTAAAATATAAATTCGCCTGTAAGTATAATGCGTAAGTGTCAATGAACGATAATAATGTGATTTTACGAGTGAATAATTGCATGTGCAAGCGTTGCTAGGCAACGCGTGTTGAGTTAAACTACGACCTACCTATGTCATGTACCTAGAATTAAATAATAGTCCTTAACTATATATAGCCAGAACCTAATTTAACTAATTATTGCACCTATTTAGAACTATTATAGAAGATTATAAAGTAGGTTAATATTTAAAAACTATAATTCATAATTAAAAATTTAAATAGGTATTTAATGCAGCTTGCCTAATAATATCAACTTAACCCCATTAATAAATTGAAACTTTTACGATGTTGTTCATTAGGGAAATATAGGAATTAATTTAAATTAATATTGAATTACCATTTAAATTTCAATAATTCGCATTGCAATTCAAATTCTATGAAAACCAAGTTCCAAGGATTCCCTTTTTCAGTTATTACTTCATAATATCTAGAACTTATTATTAAGACAAGAATAATGAGTAAATGAGACAGCGTGGGAACAGAGATAACAAAACAATAACGTATAATAACTTGTACATAGATACTTATAGAACACAACCACACACAGAAGGAAAATTTCAGTACATTCACGTACCTACACCTACTAGAATAAACGAAAAATATTTCTAACTTTATAATTTACAATTTCCCCAACTTACCGTTAGAACAATATCCAATGTTGAAAAAGTTTTATTTATTTATTTTTTACTAGAGCAACACTTTCACTCTAAAATCACAAACGCACAGAACAAGCAACCATTCACACCGATATCAAAAACAACACTAATTGAATTTTATTTTTTAGAACACATGGCGCGAAACGAAATTAAAAACAAAACAAACGAGCGTCTTACGTCCTTTAACGATCGTCACTGGCTATGATTAATGATTCACTCAACAGACAACAAGGCAAATAATAGTAATTATTCGTATTTTAAGATGGCTATTCGCGCGCGATTATGATCTTTATTGCTATATTAATATGAAATTAATTGGTGAATCAATTTTCTCGTTCTATGACTCAATGGGAGGAAATACAACGTCCTTATAATTTACGTGCTAAGTCTTTTAGGTTGTTTGAATCCTATTCATATTATAAATGCGAAAGTTTGTTTGTTTGTTACTCCTGCACGCAAAAACTGAACCGATTTTTGATGAAATTTGGCACGCTTAGAGGGTTAGAGCCTAGAGGGTAACTTGGATTAATCCATAAGATAGTTTTTATCAAGAAAATCCCACGGGAACGAGAACTATGCGGGTTTTACTTTGACTACGCAGGCGAAGCTGCGGGCGAAAAGCTAGTTTATAATATCTTTGCCAGAGAAAGTCTAATATTTTTAAGTATTAGTGTGTCAAACTGATGTGGACCGTGCAAAATTGGACAATTAGGTTTTTTTGCAATTTATCATAACGTTGAGAAATGATCGCTGCTTGCTTGTGAACTCAATATATTAAGATCGCTCTTTCTTGTGTGCGTTTGGTCTACTAAGCCATTACATTGACAATAATTGACATATAATAAAAAGCCTAAAAAGAATATTACTAAGAAGACCATTATCTAAATCCTCCAAAGTACTTATATTTATTTATTTATTTATTTACGGCATACGCCAAACCATATATTAACCTGAATTCTAAACTTATCACTATGTCCTTAGTTCTAGATACCTCTTACATTCTTCACCTATCATTCCCATCCCTATCCCCATCTGCATATAGGTGCAGAATTGAGAAATGAGTTCAGCAGTGAAATTCGGTGTAAGTGAGTTCGGGTATATTATCTATGATGAAAGAAGTGGATAACCTAAAATAAAATATTGGGTTATATGTGTAAGTCTAATTGCTAGTGTGCGATCTCTAACGGACAAGCCATGTGAATTATTCCTTATGGAAATAAATCTCTGTTCTAAAGTAATATAAGTACTGTATCCCATATAGTAAAAATTTGGTGAAAAATATTTCGCAGTGAAAATAACAGAAACATCCAAGTTATAAAGTGGTATGCTATAATTATAGCACCAATACCCACAGGGACCAAAATTGCGTGCCGCATCTCACTTAGGTCGTCTTGAAGGCCGCTCCAATGAATGGGAGGCCTCCTACCAGCGACCTCAAAGCAATTTGACCTTTATCAACGCTTTAAAAATAGATTTGGAATAATAGATTATTGTTTCGTTTATTTTATGGGTTTCTTGGTTTACTGTAAACGACAAATGTTGAAGGTTAAGTTAAATATGTTTAAACTTGTAAGAAGTTTAGTTGAATGAGTAAATACTTACTCGAGTTTGAAAATGATAATCTATTAAAATAACTTGTGTATTGGAAAACCTTGGTAATTTTTGGGAACGTAAAAAAACAGCTTGCATTCGTTTTATTATTATGTATAATATGTATTTTATATAAATGTCGATGATCAAGGATAACGGTCATTATCTTATAAATCAATACTTTTCGCAGATCAAAATATTGTTATTTTAAATCTCTAAACATTAGCAAGCATTTTTTGTTTTTATAAGATAATAGATGTTCATACTTCATTTACAGCTGCATAAAGTAATTAGTAAAGCGCATACAAAACCGCGTTGAAAAGACTAGTTAAATTATATTACGAACCAAAACATTTATAAGCTTTGTACATAATACATAATAATGATAATACATATTAAAGTAAACAGTGACACATTTTTTTTAAATTGACAGAATATACAATATATCACACAAAACTGTTTTAATTTTCATTTATTATCCGTACAAGCTCAAACCGCTGTTTCTCTCGCATATAGTTAATAGTTATGCGCGACTTCACCCGCTTTGTAAAAAACTTAACAAAATATAATATGTATACAGAAACCTTCATAGTGTATTACTCTATGAGACTATCTATTAAAAAAACTGCTTCAAAATCGATTGCGTAGTTTTAAAGATTTAAGGATATAATATAGGGAGTAGGAACGGATAGACAGCGACTTTGTTTTATACTATGTAGGTAACTAGTGATAATTAAAAGTTACATTATATTATAACTATGTATACTAAAAGTTCAATCAATTCGGTTCCTTGTAGTTTTATCAATACCTATTAAATATTAATCGATTTGATTTTCATATTAATTTATTAGTGATCTGAGTATAACCAAAAAAGTTTATTACAAATACTCATATTATACAAAAAAAAATGTTTAAAATTGAAATATGCAGATAAGCAGCTGCTGATGGCATACATATAAATCTCGCTAACGATTTTATTTAAGTAAGTACCTATAAGTAAAAATATGTAACATACAAAAAAATCTTTTAGTTCATCAAAGAATGCGTCAGTATCATAAATTTCTCAAAAAATTGACTAATGACCACCGAACTAAAACTTTCCTAGACATTAGAAAAAATCTCATAATTTTTATCACTCGCTTGCGTTCATTAAGAACGCATAGAGTGCATTGACCCGAAGCATATCGCACGTAGTGATGTACCGCTGACACTAATCATCGATATCGATTTTTACTATTTTCTTATTTATTATGAAAAGCAATAATTGTCTTACATTTGGCCACTTTTAAATTACTATAATGCACCATATCGCTTTCATATAGTTATGAGTTGTTCTACACATCCATAAATAATTTGGCTTCTACAAGCATTTTAATTTTTCAGGAATATTTCAGCAATTTAATAATTTAATAGGCATTTTTTTATTATTGTTTGAGCTGTTGTTTTGCTCAAGAGCGCAAATAAAATTAAAAAAACTCACATCTTATAATTTATTCGCCACATCCACATCCATTCTAATCATACACAGAACGGCCTTAACTAAATTGATTAAATTATATACTATTTCGCAGCTGACTGTAATAATAGGTTGTTTTAAAAGGATGGAAAAATAATGCAACAGATTCTAACAAAGCTACAATTCACGTCTGGGCGGGAACCGGCGAGTCGTATTTTAATCTATAACATTGAAAGCTCCTATCAGTTTGAACCTTTTTTTAAAATATACGCTATTATTAAATTATGCATTATTTAGAAGTATGTGATAGAAGGTCTTCTATCACATACTTGGTAAGTTAAGATAGTTTCAAAATATGTATGACTGTAAAAGTATAGGTACCTAGTAGGTATGTTAACACAATTTGAAAAAGCTGCAATCTAAATTATTGACGTTACCTATTCGCAGGTATTACCTGTTACAATTTAAATTACAATTTAAAATTGTAATTATAACACTATATTTAATTAACAATCAGCAAATACTAGCTTTTTAGTTATTTTAAGTACGATTTATTATTCCTTTCGTCATATTTCTTTATATGAAATATGACATGCTTATTAAGGACGAGTTATAGACTAACATGGTCACAAAAAAGGTTCTAATCCATACACACAGGTTTCTTGTCAAAGCAACGGTCCGACATGCATGCCGTCATATTTTTTTTCTTTAAATTGTACTTAACCGCCAACTTGATGCGAAAAAACACGCCAATTACTATGTGTATACTTAGCATAAACGTTTGTAGTATTGTTTTTTACGCATTAAGATACAATATACACTATCATTAAGATTCAAATTGCAATGGTATAGCTATTTCTTTAATCCTTAACAGGTATGAATAATCAAGCCAACATTTATATTTGTTCTTCACGGTACAAGCCAATAGTTTTTAATTCAACCTGATATTACAACAAGATGTTATGAAAACATTATATTAAGGTAGCAATTAGCATATAATTCCCCAGTGTCACTTTTGTATCCTATTTAAAAAGATTTTTTTCTTTTAACATATTTATTATTAAGTTCAACATTACAACGCCTCCACCTACGATTATATCAATCCAAACACTTTCACAGTCAAAATCATGTGATTAAAAATCGATATCACCACATCACTATTTTTAAGTACATAAAATAAAAGCGCAGTCATAATATCCTGTTAGCCAACGCACGTGTTACGATAACCGTCTCAAAGCATACATTTAACTCAAGTGGCTCCATTGAGACTTCAAACAGTAGTAATGCAGGAATTGTATAAATTATATCGATACATCATTGTGGCCTTGTGACAACCCTACGTATCTATTACCGATTCGATTTCAGTTATTTCAACTAAGTTTTAACACAATTAGTAACGTATCTGTTTACGGGGTTCTATTTTGGGGTAAACGAACGAAAAATATCTACCACTTACTGACTAGTAAGACAGAATAATCAAAATTGTTTGAGCGCATATAAGTTGTAAAATACATACAAAAATACTGTTAAATTGAGGACTTATTGAACTCGTTTAAAAACTAACCTATTTATTTTATTGACCGTATAAAAATCATCAATCACTATTAATAGTGTACCTATTTCATTTTATTTAATGTATAAATAATATCATACAAGTCTGTATTAAAATTTAAAATATTTTACATCCAGTACACGATATAATGTTTTCATTGTACACTAAATCTATCTGGGCCATCTAGATACAACTAAGCTACGGATTAACTAATCTCGAGATAAACTTGCCCGTAATAAATCTATTTAATAGTACTTATAAAGTCGAGTTAAATGATGAATTAATGTTTATTATAGAAGCATATTAATTATTGTAGATAGATTGTTTCCCACAGAAAAATTAAGTAACATAACAACTGCACAGAAAAACTTGAATAAGTTTATGATCGCATCATTAATGTTAAATGTTAATTATATATTATTATGTAAGAATTATGGTAAATAAATAACAATAAGAATATATTTTGGTTGAAATATATTTGTATCTCTCATGTATTTTTGGAGCAAAAACTGATATTAATGAATCGAAAAAAATAGACCGCATATAAGCTAAATGTCTACATAAGTAGTTTGTGATAAATAAATCTTAACTTTTGTGTATTATAAAGCATATTATACTTACAAATAGACTCTACCCTTTACCTAGGTATTGCAAATCAAACTTATCATTCAATAATTCGATTTATTACCTTACTTAGACCTGTGGTTGTAATGACATTTCTGATTTATCTGTGGCCTGTCAATTTTTCCGCCAAAAAAGTGTTCTATTACAAATGAGATAGCATTTACCTATCATTACCAAGCTTTGTTCTAGAAAATGTGAAACTAGATCGATTCAGGTTCTAACTAGAACAGTGGGTCACGCCCGACCATTAATTGCGAAGTATGCTAGCTAAGAATAAATTATAGCTTATTTATGCCTATTTATCAAGGAACCATAATGTCCCAACGACTATAAACACGAAAATTTCAATACCAACACAATAGTAAAACATCCGAAAAATAAATCTGTTTAACTTAGTCTTAACTCGTTCTTCCGTCCAATACACACCATTCGAAAAAAATATATTTTAAAGTTAAAATAAAGTTTCACAGATGGCAACATTCGACGAACTTTTATACATAATCTGTACTAAAAAAACAAATGCCGGTCGGCGCGCGCTTTTGAGTTTGACATTCAAATAAAGAATTCCAATGAAGGATAAAGTTGGATAGGATAGAAATGGCCGCGGGTGGAGGCGGCCAGAAATTACACAAGCCGTTGGTCTGGATATTTTAGTTCAAACTAAAAGTATTTTAGTCTTACGGACATTATCGAGACGCGTTGAAGCATTTACTGGGGACGAAGAATAGGAATAATTCGTGTAATTTTGGAATCCATTAAAAATCATATTTATTTATTTATTTTGGTCTTCTAATGGTACACTCAGAAACCCTGAAAATTTAATAGGATAGTTATATTTTTAATATAGAGTAGGTATAATAATTTTTAACATATGAAAATCACAGAAACAAATTTCCGAAATAAACACGAAATAGTTATCGAAAATTTTAGTTCGATTGCGACTTAAAGTTATATTCACGATTACAACATAATATATAAAAAGTGTTATAAAAAACTATACCTACTTGAAGGTGTCCAATAAATCAATAATATTATCTATAATACAATCAAACCAAAAGGGCACGATATTATTCACTGCCTTTATCCCTTTTCGAACGCGTATTTTATTACCTGAAACAAAAACATAATATGTTTAACAATTTATTAATAAAATAAAAGTTTTTAACATTTTTTACTATTCTTAGAAGATTTAATACACTCGATTTAATTTAAAATGGTGACTACATTACTATTTTATAAAGTAAAAGTAAAGGAATAAAAGCAAAATATTTGTATCTGTATGTGTTAAACACGTTTAAATAAATAATAAATAAATATTATAGGACATTATTACACAAATCGACCTAGTCCCACAGTAAGCTCAATTAAGGCTTGTGTTGTGGGTACTAGGCAACGATAAATATAATATTAATTAATAAATATGTACATATATAGATAACACCCAGACCCAAGAACAGGTTGGCTCCTCAACTATAAATTTAATACATGATTTCAGTATTTTATTGTTTAAAAATATTCTCAAGATGGGAAGTAAGTGAATGATCGCTAAGAACCTTAGTTATGAAAAAATTGCTTTTTGATTTAAGAAAAAATTGATTTCCTCAGTTTAACGACTAAATTTATTTCAAATCAGGATATGATATACAAACAAAACCCCATACAAAATCTAGTACTGTATATAAAACAAAAGCCAAACCTCACACACATCTCATATGTTGACATTACGCATATAGTAAACAAATTCCTAATCCATAAAACAAGATAGTTCAACGAATAAAAGCTGACAATGATAAATAGTTGCCATATTAATAAATGGTCATGGAGCATGCTATCATGGAAGTTCTAAGCATGAATCAGTGGTACTATAACAAAGAAATGTGTAATACTAATGTTAGATAATTGTTCTTAAACTCAAAATATAAATACATACTTCTTCTTCTTTTTTTCAAATGGCAACTCCCTACTTATTTGAACTTTGAAGTTTATAGAAGCACGTTGAATCTTCATACATGTAATTACAATTTAGCACTAGTGGTTCGGAAAGCAAAATTTAAATTTAGTAATTTAAACATTTGTAAGTCCCTCACTATAAGTAGGTGAATATATGTGTAAAGAGTAACAAACATGCATAATTAGGATACGTTAATAAGCTCGTTCCAATATTATTCATGCAAAACGACGCGGAATCGAATCCCGCCTCGTTATCAATTTTATACTTCTTAAAAATTTAAAAAAAATGCGATTGAACTGCCACAGATTGGTTAAAATATGACATCTGTCAATAAACATATATTTTTAGTGCTAGCAAGTTGCAGTTAATCATAATTAACACGGTTTTCACAACCCGTTTATTAATACCACCACCTAGTTTTAAGATTAATGAGATAATTGCAAGATTGCAATTGCACATAAATGTTTTTATACTTTTTCTTGTTAATACTTAGAGATTATTTCATGTATAACAACTTAGCATTTACAATTACAAATATAGCATTATGATATGAACGTAATATTAATTCATTTCAATACACGGAAGACGAAATTAAATTCCGTGACCCAAAACATAAAATTTACAAGTTATCTGTCAAATTTCATAACATAACCTTTACACCACAACAATGGTACATAACAACGTAACGATCAAATCAATCATTCGTTCCACTTTTTTGACACTAAATGCAAATTTGGCGGCAAACGCAAAAGTGTTGCCAGTCGTAAAAACTGAATACTCATTGGGCGGTCTGCGTTATTTGCAAGGGTAGGTGTGCGTGTTTATGTCAAAACATTTTTTTGTTGCTTGACAAATTGAAGACGTTTAAACTTTGTTTAAAATCATTCATCGGTGTCTCATCTGTTTAAATTATTTGTGTATGCGTGCGTTTGTTTAAACTTTAAAGTTATTTACGTATAGTGCAGTCGTCAATTTTTATAAAATTACCAATGTTCTAACTGATTTCTTACATATTCTGTCGTATATCGTTTCTGAAAGGTTTTTTAAGCTATTGCATAGCTTCTATCGCGGGCCTTGAGCGCGGGGACCGAATCGAGAAATTCCGTAACGAAAAAACCTCACGCTCCCCACTCCGACGGGCGGAGGTGTGGCTTGAAGGCATGCTATGCAATAGCTTTACCGCGGCAGTCCCCAAGTGCCACACGTTTTTTTTTATATCTATAATCAACATACTAGCAATAGCTTTTCATCAATTTATTAGAACTAAGTACAGCCAATTTTAAATCTTTCAAACTTAAAAGAAAAAACAATACTGGCCAAATGAATCCGCGTCCTCGGCCTCGCCGTGAAATGTAATAAGTATAGTGTTGCCCTTTTGAATATTTATGTAAGTATGTTTATGCAATGCACGTGTGATGTGCATTATTCAATGCTGTTTGCATTGCAGAGATGATTAAACCTTAACTGTGGAATGTCGCTAATATTAACATTGAAATTTACATGAATATAGAGAGGAAAATATATTTTCCATTGTTTACTTTTATGTAGAATTTTTAACTGTATTTTTGTAAAGTGTGTTACCAATTACCATATTTTTTGGGACAAAGAAATTGTGTATTTTTTTTTTTATTTGAAAGCTGGCGCTGCCCGCTTTTTTTCTAACAAATTTGATGACAGAATTTTTTGGTTGTCCTACAAAATACGTTCTTAATCACTTCTTAATAATAACTCTCTTTATATTGTTTTAAAATTACATATATCAATCCTGAATCTAATCTGAAATTCTTTTTAACCAAAGAGATGATTGATTCTTCTTATATATAAAAATGAATCGCAAAATGTGTTGGTAAGCGCATAACTCGAGAACGGCTGAACCGATTTCGATAATTCTTTTTTTATTATATTCCTTGAAGTACGAGGATGGTTCTTATGTAGAGAAAACGTAAACATGTACCACGGGCGAAGCCGGGGCGGACCGCTAGTCTTATATATAAAAATGAATCGCAAAATGTGTTGGTAAGCGCATAACTCGAGAACGGCTGAACCGATTTCGATAATTCTTTTTTTATTATATTCCTTGAAGTACGAGGAT
This sequence comes from Colias philodice, assembly GCF_061535455.1. Classification (NCBI taxonomy): domain Eukaryota; kingdom Metazoa; phylum Arthropoda; class Insecta; order Lepidoptera; family Pieridae; genus Colias; species Colias philodice. The sequence continues at coordinate 4,084,550 of NC_143112.1, forward strand.
GGTTTTTATGTAGAGAAAACGTAAATATGTACCACGGGCGAAGCCGGGGCGGACCGCTAGTAAATTTATAAAAATAACTAACGAAATTTTCTTTAACATTTTTTAATTAACTACAACTTGATTATTAAGCCGGCGTTAAAATCTTAATTACGCCGTGAAAAGCTTGCTTCGTTATTTTAATTAAAACCAGAGTTGCACTCATTAAAAATATTCAAACTTTCTGACCACCTTTGTCGCTTTTCCATACTGAAATGAAGGTTCTTAACAGGCGTTGATTGCCAACAATTTTAATTCTGCCAAAGGTTTAAGGTGTTTGAACTTATTAATGTCAAAGTGAAATAATTATATTTAATTAATTGTGTGGTTTTCATATATAGGAGAAAGTATAATAAATATAATAATCACTGTATGTCTTTAAATATTCAGGAACCTATTTGTTGAAGGTGTTTTAAAACTGATACACAAAATCATTTAGATAGTACTTATAAGTAGACAGACATTGTTAATTCATTAATAAGAAATTGCTAAGTTTTAAATTGTTATATTTTTGGTGGAAATATCAAATTTTTCTCCATTCACATCGAAATTCAGCCACACGAATTAAATAGATATTTATTTTACACATAAGTAACTTCAAAATACAAGGGCATTATGAAGAATTACCTTTTGGCTATTAGTCCTTACCAACCAACCAACCAACCAACCAACTTCCATTTCCAACACGCCTATTTCACAAATCTTCAAACATTTATCTTTTAACAACAAATCTTCAAACAAGTCGTCTCACATCATTTATGAGGCACATTGAAATCTCTCGCAAATAAGATAATAAACGGAATCAGGTCAGTGCACAGCCCACATCTACCGGACTGAGTGTCTACTATTTGGGACTGGTGATATTTAATATTTATTTTATAATAACGTTTCGGTTCGTCATTCTTTATTCGAACCGCGAGGGACTGGAACATGCTTCCTGAATCTGTGTTCCACGACGAGTACATTTTAGGGAAGCGCGCTCCATCTTAGACCACATGACACATCCCAGCTTACCATCAGGCGAGATTGTAGCCAAGCGCTCCCCTATTGTACATTAAAAAAAATTGTAGTAAGTTTTACTAGAAATCGGAACTGAATAAAGTCTATGTCTATATACTTGGACTATACATACAATTCGAACAATCGTCAATTTATCGAGTCGAGATCTTTGGTCACTACTTAGTACTTAATATTGAGTACGAGCATGGTACGAATGGATACGCAGAAAATATGTAAATTAAAATTGTCATACAGACATACACCTATTAAATATTAAATTTAATAGGTGTATGTCTCTTCTCTTAAGATATATTTTCACTAAATAAAGATACTCTTTTCTCAATCATCTTTCACACCATGTGGCATGTATAGATTCCGTTTATCAGAAATCTTATACTTACTGTTTTTCTACACAAAAATAGACGAACGATGAAATATACGAAATGCGTATTATATCTTCAATACGTATTTCAAAAACAGTACATGATTGAACAATATTTATTATTCCAAGAACTACACGTGTTCGAATCCAACTATTTATATGGAAAACCGCAACTTCTGTTTATTTTAACACATCCGGTCGGCGAACTGCCTAAAATGCACCTTGTTTTGTCAATAGAAACAACTGCAGTTAAACAACTACTAACTAGGTAATAATACATGTATATGTGACTGTGAGCTCTGTTATAAAGCTCATAAGGTTTACTTCGCAAAATCTTAAAGTAAACGCAAAGGTGACTGACTGACTGAACTATCAAGTATCAACGCATAGCACAAACTACTGGACCGATCGGGCTGAAAATTTGGCACGCAGATAGCAAATACGATGAACGCATCTGCTAAGAAAGTATTTTGAGGGGATACAATTGGGGATGAAATACCATTTTACCAAAAGGTAGGTACACAAACCAAATAGATCTATGTCTGTGGGTAGGTAGTTATATTTTATAAAACAATGTAAAACCATGTATTTGATATTAAATAACTTTGCTCTGAAGTCGGATGTCAAACCGTCCTGCTCTATTGCATACAAAATCGTATTTGCATCTCCAATTGTTACGCACTTCCGAGCGGTTCGTGTGAACTGTACGTGTAGAGAATAATATTTTTGTTTATTTTTTAATTATGTAAAGAGGTAAATGTTTATTTTTTTTATAAAGGGAAAGTATGCGTAAGTATACGATTGGTCTTCGAATGGTCGTTTTAAAAATTCGCTCAAGCAATGAGTTTCGTTGGAATAATTTAATTTTTACATATTATTTTGATAATATTCGGAAGTAAATAAAAAAAATTATTAAAACATTATAGCGACGATGATAACATAAAATATTTCAATGTATTCAAGGCAACATTCAAAAGAGAAAAAATAACTTTAAAGAATAAATAACACCCCGATAATTAACACGCTGCAATATTTAAAACCACCTTTCAAGTTCCAGCCACATTTATTGAATGTACCTATATAAAAGGAATTATTGAATTACTTTCTACATGATATTTCATTACCATACTGGTAAAACATATTTACGAACAAGTTCAAGACCTTCTTACATAACCATCTGATTGATTAACATTTGTAACATTTTTTTACATGGCAATTACAGTACGAATGTCACTTCTCAGCTGTCATCGTGACTGACATAATATTAAAATTATTAGGCTGTGCATAGACGAGAATAAATATATGTATCAAGTAATTAATTAGTTGCATATTTATAGCAGATATGCGTTAAACAGGTGTCGCTTTTCATTGGTTTTACCATTAAGAGTCATTCCAAATTCCGATATAATGTTATGTTCTAAAATGTAAACGCTTAACAATTTAATTATTTACACGTCAATACAAAACATATAGACAAGTGTACATACACATTTCTGTATTAATAAACAAAATTAACTTAACAATCTTGTCTCATTAGTTTACTCTACTTACATTTCCTTTGACGAATCATAAAACGTATAAAAATTATAAATTACACAATGATATTATATATAGAAACAAGAGGTAGATACGTCATCGACGCACCAAAACTGATTCCGTGAATTGGTCCTATTTGGGACCAATGCAATCAGTCAGATTGTGACCGGTCCCAGTGAGCGCATGTGTTGATAGGTACATTAAAGTTGTCGAAAATGCCTTCCTATGTGTTCAGAAAGTGCACGTATTCGTGCAAAAAAATAAAGAAAGATAAAGGAATATCATATAACAGCAAAATATATTAAATTATTACAGTTTAATCCATCAGTCCTCGAAATCACAGACACAATAGAAAATCTATTGTGTCGCGCCCCGATCGGGCCTTACGGTGGTCAATGGGTTAAGAGTAAAAATAACAATTTACAATTCTTTATGAATGACACTTGCTTGACACGTGTATTGAAATAATGAAAGGGATAAAACATTGCTTCAATCACTAGTGTGACAAAGCTAGCGTACACTGTGTTCAAAGATTATCATGTAGATACGATTATTGAAAATAGAACGGTTATTTTATTAATTTCGATTTGGGTAAATACTTGATTATTTTTATATTTAAATCCACACAGTGCATATAATTAACAAATGTATCTATTTATTATATACAATGAAATCGTGATGGCAAAAATGTTTGTTTGCAAAAATGAAGTTGAATATACGTATACATTTAAGAAAAGATTATCGCTACTGACGAAAAATGCTATTTGCTTTTCTGTAAATAGCTATTGAACATAAATTTTATTTGTGTTTTAGATAAAAAAGGCTTATAAGTACTTCATCCTTTCTTTTATTTCATCCTTTTTTTTCATCTAGGCACCACTATTATTTATTATTATAATTATTAATTATCCTACAAGTTGGAGTGATGACCTTGTACGGGTTTCGGGAACTGCCTTGAAACGAATAGCGTAAGATCGGTCCTTATGGAGTTCTTTAAGGAGCCAAGGAGGACTATGCAGTATCCTCAACAGTGGGTGTTTATCGGGTGAAATGATGATGACTGAAAACGAACACCACAGCTAGTAATAAATACTTAATACAGTTATATCTCCAAAAAAGTTTTTTTTTTCATTTTAATACGACATCATAATAATCATAAAATAGTAAATGAAATTGTCACATTTATTTACTTGTGCAGGAAACCTAACATCTATATCATTGAACCTTCTGTGTCGTTAGTCTATGCCAATTACCATGGCAACTATTTGTTTATTTATATTTAATTGGTGAATTCTTATGACTTTTGCTTACACCTGCGCGGAAGTGACGAACTATCTTTGTCTTTTTTGTTTATATCATTTTATTAAAGCCATCTCTCTTATACAGTCTGTCAATGTAATAAATTAAGTAAAATGAAAATTGTATTTCGACGATGAAGTATCAATACCTCCTAACTAACATTTTAGCGATTTTCGTTTTATAGCATTTTCGTACTTAAAATAGAGTAATACATAGGCCCATAAAGGTCATTTCTCTGTAAATAGTCAATTTGAGCAAATATTAAAGTGTAGCAATACCTTATAACAAAAGTTGCGTCATTTTTGCTGGCAATATATTCTAACTACACCCTGACGCGTCCGCTCTGTTTTTAAGCACGCTTTCCTTGGGCTCATTTATAGTTTATTCCTGGGTTAAAAGTGGTTAGTTTGGCATGCTTTCAAACCAAGAAGAAAGTATCCTAATACGTGCTTCTCCATCAAACTCAACAAACCATCGAAAAATTGCCATTCTTGACGATTTTTTAGATGCTTTTCCAAAACTACCATCGCATTATGAGCGTAAAGATACCAACAAATTGTTCGTAGAGTCAATTAAATTACTAAGCATTGTACATGTAAGAGCGAGCGCCCACGAGCAACTTAGTTGCCCGGCAACTATTTTGTCTCTGTCGCTGTCTCCTCGCAAAGTTTTGAACGATGCGCTCACGAAAGCGACAGCAACGCAACTTTTTCTTTAAAATTTTCTTCATTTATCAACATGGTTTTCGAAGAGACGGTTGTGGTCTGTGCTCTTGTCCCGCATAGTTCCCATTCCCGTGAGATTTCCGGGATAAAACTTATCCTATGTGTTAATCCAAGTTACTCTCTATATGTGTGCTAAATTTCATTGTAATCGGTTCAGTAGTTTATGCGTGAAAACTGAAAACCATACATACCTACAAACCTTTCCTCTTTATAATATTAGTATAGATATGTAATCGTAATTGTAAAAAGTAAAGTAGTTTTTATTTAATACTTTTTAGTGTATTTTTCAACACGAATCAAACGAGCTCAACCTCGATAAAGTTGAGTCAATATATTACTAAGTTCCTATGGCCACCTTCCGATTCCATCATCAAATCAGCTCTATCTCATAATAATGTTTCATCGCTATCCAATTTACATGCGTATACAAAATTTCAGCTCAATCGGTTTCCTGGAAATGAATCAAAGTTACTTGCTACATTTCAATTAAGTCATCGAGACCAGACAAAAATGCTCATAAAATAAAAACTACTGGGCTTATCCGAATAAATTTTATGGGACCAATCCCACACCATTCCGCATCAAAAAAAAAAGAATCACGTAAACCGGTTCAGAAACCTCGGAGTAATCGGTGCATACATAAATAATTTGGAAAATCCAAAAGTGCACGCCTCATAATTTTTTTTAATAAATATTTATTAATTATTATTTTTGTTTATTTAATAACAATTAAACCACATCGAATCAGACCCTGAAAAATGAAAGGGTTCTATTCCTGAGCATACTCAAGCGTAAGAGAAAAAAAAAGACTCGATTAGTAAAGTATTTCGGTCGCTATCGTGTTAACAAGAAAAAGGATCCGCACATACAGACACACGGACGTCCAAGACAGAACTTTTTTAAACTGTTTTTTAACTAGTTTAAATAACAAAAATGACATCAAAAATATCATGAACGTTAAAAATAGTGTTTTTTCTTAATATGTGTGTGTATGTATTATCTTACAAGTGCAATGTATGATACATAAAGACATTTTAAGTTTGAAAAATCAGATGTTTTGCGCGAAGTGACAGTAGTACCCACCTCAACGCTTCGCTTATGAGGCGTGCAAAAAATATACCGGCCGAATTGATAACCTCCTCCTTTTTTTTGAAGTCGGTTAAAACTACTGTGTACGAGAATAAATACGTTGACATAAATACGTATTATCGCTACGCCGGTTACGCGGAAACTGGCCGGCGGCCGCCGACAGGCAACATTTTTGTCGCCGTGCGCGCACTTGCATTGAAACCAATAGATAGGGCGACAGTTGCGTCGCGGGCTTGTCTCCGAACCCGCGGACAAAAAAGTCTCCCGGGTGTTGCGTCGCTACGTACGCGCACTTTCATACTAGCCCATGGCTGGAGAGACAAAATAGTTGCGGAGACAAAATTGTTGCGGAGACAAAGTTGCTCGTGGGCGCTCGCTCTTACTGGTATGACGAAACAGCTGCTGACCTGACGTCTAGCACTTTTGTTTCGTTTGTAATTAATTACCTGGAAAAGCATTGTGTTAGCCAACAGCTGCCTATTATTATATTTTCTGACGGATGCTCTTACCAAAATCGCCTATTTTGCGTGAGAGATGGAGGTGGAGGAAACCAGCTAAAACTGAAACCACCCGAGCACATGAAGCCAAGCAGCTTGTGAGGGCTGCCGAAGGCTTCAGGGAGGGACCCGGGAGACCCCAGGTGTCTTGCCCTGTACTCCGCAACCCCCGTACATTCCATGATGACGTGGGCTGCCGTTTCCTCGGACGCCATGCATGCTCTGCATAGCGGACTGTCTGTGATCCCTAAATTAAAGAGATGTTGGTTGAACGGGCCGTGCCCTGTGAGGGTCCCTGTTATTACACGTAGTTGCACTCTGCGTAGGTTGAGAATCCGACGTGCAAGTCTAGAGTCAATGTTTGGTAGGGCTTCTCTGGCTTGCTTGCAGTCAGATCTGCTTGAACATTCTTATTTTTGTGCAGTGCAAGTGAGCTGGGTAATCATCAGCCGGATCCAGCTTGCAGGTAGCGGTATAATGGGAAAAGGTCCCATGACCGGTGTTTGAGATGCCCTTCTGGCTAATATGTCAGCAGCATCGTTTCCTCGTGAGTTACTGTGTCCTTTTATTCATTGTAGTACTAGGGACTTTCCCAGATCACATACCCTAGTTAGGGCTAGGTGCCACTTTAGAATTAACCCTGAAGTGATTTCATGGCTTTTGATTGCCATGAGTGCTGCTTTGCTATCCGATAGGATCCGAATCGAAAAGTTGTTACATTCCTTTTGATTATGGCTGAAGCTGCAAGTAGAAGTCCTAGGCATTCAGCCTGAAAGACTGTATTACGGGGTCCCAAGGGGTGCGAGATGTTCATGTTTAGGTCCTCAGAGAAGACCCCAGCACCCGTGCCATTTTCAGTCTTGGACCCGTCCGTGAAGATGAGTAAATCTTCGACGCTGTTGTGCTATGATGTGTTCACGTAGCTGTATCTTATATTTCCTGACTTGAACGCCAACTTAAGAACAAAGAAATTTACGTTCCGAGTGATTATGCCACTATAACCAAAGCAGCAAGAAAATCTCGTCCATATGAAGTTGAACAAATTAAAATAATGTTTTATATTCAAATCACTATCTTCGAGCATAATCACGTGTAGTGACAGGATTTTAAATCAAAATTTTACTATAGTATTGATACAAAAACCTAATATTAAAATTAAAAAAATGTTGTAATCTTTAGAACAATTTCTTCTAAGTATATTGGCAATAAATTGTATCCAATAAATACGGCTTTCTGTTTAAATACAATTACAAGCAATATCTAATATCTGCATGTTTTTTTTAAAAAGCTTTGAAGTTACATTTAATAAATGATTCCATGATATCTTATATCCTTTGATAATGAACGTAAGCTAAAATAATAATTAAAAACAGTAACGAAAAAGAAATAAAACGTTTTTTTTATCTACTGAAAAATGTAGTTTTTGTAGTTAGCATATATTGACACTTCATCGTCGATTTGTGTGTGCCTGACACTGCATATGAAGCATTTTTTTGGATATATTGTGAGTATATAACGTATCTATACATAAAATATCATTGAAATTACACCTATTCTAAAACCATGTACAGTCGCGACGTGTAAAAAATCCTTCACACATAAATCCACTCTTGTTACACTACACTACCACAAACTTTCGCCAACCGCAAGTCATCTAAACTCTCTATTATTTGATCCACAAATCTCGACATTCATATAATCCCAGCCTTATTCGGTGAAAGCTTTGAAAGTATCAACTTGACACTTGTCAACGTCATTTGTCCATATAACGAAATCTCGAAAATGGATGATCGAATCATACCTCGACGTTACGCGGTAATTTTTATGGTTCCGTATACAACGGATAAAACGGTATTCTATTTCTGATACGCAGTCTTTCTGTCTTTATGCCACCAGGCTGTATCTCATGAACCGTGATAGACAGTTAAACATTTCAGAGATGATGTACATATATGATGATGACCTGTTGCCGCTATAATACCATAAATAATAAAATATCAAGTTTAAGGCACGGTAATAAATTGGATTATTGTGTAGTTGTTATTTAGATTTGTACGGAACCCTTAGTCTCGAGAGTCCGACTCGCTCTTGAGCGATTTTAAAATTACGTAATGTCATTACACTTGAATTTTCATTTATGGTATCTCGATGATGGCAACTCGTGTGTATAATCTGTGAACATATACATCATTGTTATGACCCATTGTTTTGAATTTTAAGATATTATAGCCAAGCCGAAGTTAGGATCAATTTAGTCACTAGACTTTAGAACTAGCTATCTATTTGTAATTTGTATGCATCATCTTTGACCGCCTCCTTGGTACAGTGGTTGACGCGTGAGCGTAGCACCGAGGGGTCCTGGGTTCGATTCCCGGTGGAGACGAAGAAAAAAAAATGTCTCGGTCTGGTAGGACACAGAAGGCTGATCACCTACTTGTCCCTAAAAGAAAATCGATCAGTGAAACAGATGTATAATGCATCTGCCCCTTACCCCAGTATGGTGACATAGGACTTCACTTCATGCATCATCTTTGAGGCTAGGTTAGATAATTCTAATATAAATTCTTGCATATAGGCATCATTGAAACTATCCGAGTTCGGTTGAAGTGTGTAATAATAATTAATTGGGTTACATTTATAAACAAACGCATATCGATTGCTATAACTTAAATTTAATCAGTATTATATAGCGATAAAATATGAATTTAACACCTCAGGCTTTTATGTTTCTATTTGTAAGAAATTTACTTATTTATACAGCAATTAAATATAAATGTAACCCTCAGGTATTCCCGAGATCCCATATTCCCATAGACCTCAACGACTTTTACACACTACACGTTCGCTACATACATTTAACAAATCTGTAGTCACAAGAAAACAACAACATTATTTCAACACGATACATAGCGGGAAATCGCATCCAAAAATACTTCACAAATTCTACTGAATAAAATCAAATTACGTAGGTACGTCGTACATGAAGCAAGTAGTAACTAATAACTGAACTAAATTATGGATATTCACTTTCAAATACCTTCAAACTCGTAAGTAATGTGTTAAGATAGGATACACTAAAGTTGAATATTGAAACAGCTGCAGAACGGGCCGGGGGCCCGCCTACGGACACAAACATGAATGAACCATCAACCAAATCTACATGGTATAGTATTATCTGTACGAGTACTTGACTCGTACGTACCGAGTAAAAAATAAAAACTATCAATTTTTAATTAAAAAAAGAACTGTATCATTGTTTTTAACCGACTTCAAAAAACGGAGGACGTTCTCAATTCGGCCAGTATATTTTTTTAATGTGTTTTTTTTCGTTCGATGGAAGGTGTGTTTAGAAGAGGAAATAAAGGCAAAGGTCGTTCTTATCTATAGAAGATAGCTTTATCTCGTGGTACATGTTGTAATTACCCGAAATCATCATCAATCAATTATTGCAAACATAAAAAATCTTAAAACTATCAATTGTTTAAAAATGTATATAAAATGCATATTTATGCGTGAAATAGCAAAATTTTCATACGTATACATTTACGTTTACAAGTACCAGGGTTGTATAAATTAGTGAACGTAGAACGTAAAGGTCAGCGACCTCACTTGTCTGAAATAATGACCTCTTAGGGCACAATGGACAAGGGAACGTCTATACCAGACATATTGTGTTTGTGTTTGTGCTTTTTTTTACATTTTCGAAGAAACTATTGTTTGTTTTGTGTGAAAATGTTTACGTGATGAGTGTAGAGTTATATTTCTAGAGCTTCAAAAAATTACCTTTTATTTACCGACACATTATTTTCATTTCGAAATTTTATGTTCAATTGATACAAAATCCAACTAATATTATAAACGCAAAAGTTTGTAAAAATATATTATGATGTATGTTTGTTACTCGTTCGAGCGAAAACTACTGAACGGATTTTGATGATGCTTGGCCGTGATGAAGCTTATGTACCAAAATAACACATAGGCTATAGAAATTTTAGCTTTTGCTCACTGGTTCGACCACGAATGAAAACTTGGCACAGCTAGTAAATTAATAAAAGCAAATGTGAACCTTAAACAAAGTGCAGTACCTCAAGATATCGAGTTAAAACGCAATAACGTTATAATCTCAACAAATAAAGACTTAGTACACAATGACAACACGAGCGTCACAGATTATACGCCCACTGCCTTTGAAGATGAAGTAATTGTTTGTTTAAAAGTATGTTTCAACGACCAGTGTATTAAGTAGTAGTTTATAGGTAATTGCTATGACTTATGTATTTTCCATCTACCAATATTGATTGAAGTACGCTTATTACTGAACATTGGTAGAATCTCCTTTGGAATCAGGAGGTGCTATGAACTTAAATAACTCGAACTTATGTACTTTTTATAATATGGTATGGTACTTTTTCTTCAGTGTTTAAAATTTCCAATTGGTTTTGTCAAATAACTTACCGCTAAACTGATACCAACCATACTTAAGAAATCCGAAATTATTCATAATATAATTTGCGTTCTAATTGTAAATTGTAATACATATTATTATAAAGGTTTCGTTGTAATTTTGTGAAAAGATATCTTACAACACTAATTTCATGCTCGATCTCTATAATTTATTTTTCATTATGTCTTTCTTTCGTTTTCCAGGAAAGTCGTTACGATTTTCGGCAACGTTGCCTTGATATAAAGAAATTTCATTTCAGATGGATTGCAACCGGTCTTAATAAAAAAGAAGGTCAACAGAAATTGTTACACTAACTACTAATCTATAATAATAAATTACTTTTTGAGTAATGAGATATTGGAACGATACTCTATACGGGATATTGGAAAAATATTGAATCCATACTAATATTATAAATGCGAAAGTAACTCTGTCTGTCTGTCTGTCTGTTACTCAATCACGCCTTAACTACTGAACCAATTTGCATGAAATTTGGTATAGAGATATTTCGATACCCGAGAAAGGACATAGGATAGGTTTTATCCCGGAAATCCTACGGGAACGGGTTTTTCTTTGAAAACGCGGGCGAAGCCGCGGGCGGAAAGCTAGTATGGAAATAAAAAAGCTAAAGGAAAGTACGTAGGATCAAGTACAGTCCTAAAGCATAGTAAAAAAATTCATATAAGGTTATAAAGACGGGCGTACTAAATGTGTTGGATTTTCTTCCAGTACCCAGCCTTACATTTTTAAATACCACCAGTAGACGACGATTTATATTATCAGAATCAAAATAACCATAAAGAAATACTTAGATTCCCGCGAAAATCGCATATAAATAAAGAAAGAAGTTTATTCCACCTTTAAAAAAACAAATATACTAATAGGCACATATAAACAGTAATTCACACATCCCAGTCTTCCGAAAGCACATAAAATTGCGCAACATATCGCACCATCAGTCGCCAACCGTTATGTTGACAACAAACTTTGCTTGACCGTTAGGCCGTGTTTATAATAACATGCGACTGGCACAAAAGTCGCTAATAGAATATGAATAAAGCTCAGATTAGGCCATGTGAAAAATCGGTTTAACTTCAATTTATCTATTTTTTTTTAAAGATTAAAGTTACAAGTAACTATTATCATACCACTTGATAGTAGCTCACATTAACATAGAAATCTAGTTTCTCTCCACAACAAAATATTGGTGTTATATGCACCCTTAGATTAGAGACTTTAATCTTATACGATCAAGGGAAAAGCAAATTACGTAATTCCAATTAAAAAACTTCTACTTTTAACAAACCTTATTAATCCTATATTAAGTAATTCTGACACGAACGAAGCAATCCTCCCTTCTCTAAATAATCCTAGGAGCAAATATATTACCTACAATGGATAATACCAGCGTCCAGTACCAATACAATCAAAACTTCTCAATTCTAAGGCCACGATCGCGTGTCGCAGTCGCTTATATATCAAAGGTATTGTGAACGTAGCTTTATCGAAGGTATTAGGTTCATTATCATAATACAACCGTTTGAGGTCTTAATACATTTCGGTGAAATACCGTAAGTATAAGAATAACTTATGCCGATTGCTGAGATAAGCGCCTTTCATCTTTAAATAGGTTTTTACATTTTAATAATTATTATCAACTACTGTTTATAATTTACTAATGATCAGAATAATATTTCGTGAAAACCAGACTTTAATTAATATTTTACTCTACCGTGATAAACAGTGTTTTACATAAAAGGACAGAAAACTTGAAGGAAGTAAAAACAATGTTCGCCTTAAAATGTAAGTAAATAAATAACACTCCTTAAATTAATACATTAATTGCTTATTAGTTAACATATTGTTTATAATTAATAATAAATAATAATTAAGTCTCATCAAAACCCACGACAATCGATCCTTTCAGTGGAACTAGGTCTCGTCTTCGATTACATGACACATTTACGTACAAGGAAAGATGGATCAAATATATTATTTAATTACTTCTTTAAAATTGAAATAAAATGTTAATATCTTGTTAGTTTTAAAGTATCATAAATATGACTTTTGACCATATAAACGGCTTAAGTTATATTTAAATCGATTCTTATTAAATTTTTTCTAGACTTATATTTTTTACGTTGTTATTATTTTAAAAATAATGTACGAAAATGCACTATGTACTCGATAGTACAAAAGAAAGCTTTATTTAAAATAAGCTTACTTTGAACAATAATTAATGAAGGTAAAATTTGCAAAGCCAATACAAAATTCGCAAACGAATCAGCATCCTGTTATCTAGTATGTATAAAAATAAATTAATTATGAACGTCGCTTGTAAAAGCTCTAACGAGGCAAACAGTGCGAACCAGCACGTTTATTTTTTTGTTAAAACTGCAGTCAGACGGTGCAGGTTTTTTCAGTAAAAAAATATGTTTTTAAGTCGTTTAGGTACGTTATAAAGTTATAGAGAACCTTTGATTTTATATCTACCATTTATATTTGATTTATTTTCATTTCATAGAATGCATGGTTTTATATGTTTATTCTTTCATGCGATAACCAATTAACGATCATACTTGGTCGCGATATAACTTATGTACCAGAACACGTAAGCTGCTTTTGCCAGCGAGTGAAACTGCGCGTCACCGCTAGTATAACATATTTTTAAGCAGGTAAATATATGTATAGATAAATCACGAGCTACACGCACTTTAACTGCTATATGCATGCGAATTACCGTGTACTAGGAAGCAGTCGTGGCATAATATATTTAATAACTAGTTGTTACCCGCCACGTTGCCTAACTTTATTTGACACTAGCTGAAATAAATTAGGTATATTAAAGTCAGGATGAAGTTTGTCCGAGAGATAATAATTGTCAAGAGAATTACTGTCTGGACTCTAGAATTATATTAAAACTAGCGGTCCGCCCCGGCTTCGCCCGTGGTACATATGAAAAATAGATGTTGGCCGATTCTCAGACTTACCCGATGTGCACAGAAAATTTCATGAGAATCGGTCCACCCGTTTCGGAGGAGTATGCAGACTAACATTGTGACACGAGAATTTTATATATAAGACTAGCGGTCCGCCCCGGCTTCGCCCGTGGTACATATGAAAAATAGATGTTGGCCGATTCTCAGACTTACCCGATATGCACAGAAAATTTCATGAGAATCGGTCCACCCGTTTCGGAGGAGTATGCAGACTAACATTGTGACACGAGAATTTTATATATAAGATTTAAACTAAACAATAAACATCCTGATTTCTGTACCTCTGAACTAAAGCTACATGATACAATACTTTTAGTTTAATATTGCAAAGAATTTTATAATGGTTTATCACATTTGTTACATTACATAGTAAGTATAGTTTACATATAGTATTAAGAATGTTAGAAATATGTATATCAGTAATGGAATAACTTTACTTACACTATAATTAAACATCTAGGATATTAATTAAATATTGAGGTGTGTTTTAATAAACTTGTAATATAACATACTAAAGTAGAGACACACAAAATTCACAGAGACTTCTACAAGTCACCACTATCGTTCATCAATTATCGTATTCCTAATGCTAGGCGTCCATTAGAGGCGGATCGGGCCGGGCCGCATCGCAACGGGCCGTCTCTAATGGACGCGCTGTTTGCTCCTGCGTCCACCTGTACGGGGCGCGGCGGACCGCCTAGGCGGATTTTATCTAACAGACGCTCGCCGCTCACATCCGCCTGCCTGCGTCCACTAGGCGGATCGGGCCGGGCCGGGCCGCAGCGCACCGCCGGCAGAAATCCGCCTGCGAAGCGATATCCGCCAATGCGTTGCGGCCCGCCCCGGCCCGATCCGTCGCTAATGGACGATGTTTCATACAAAACATAGGCCGGCGTATTTTTGCGTTGCGATGCGGCCCGGCCCGATCCGCATAGTGGACGCCAGCCATAATACCTTTACCTTAATTTCACGTTATTCTTCCACATATTTCGGCCATTACCGAACAATATAGCTAGAGAGCTAGCGCAAAGCTACCTGTATGTATTTGACCAGACCTGGATTTTTGTGTGTTGATTCCCCTATACCTACTATACATGAGATGAGGAGTCACTAAGCCCAGAGTGGTGGACGGGGCGCGCGCTCAGGTAAGACGGGTGGAAATTTTTGGCGAACTTTGAAACCATTTGACCACGTCTGCCATTTTGATATTTGAAAATAGATTATTATTACTATCGGAAAATAACAATGGCAGACCATTATCACGCGGATAACATTCTGGCAGACACTTATGAAAGTGCGGAGAAAAATACAATTTTGAAAGTATTTGACCAGATCTGCCATTCATATATTTTATTTATTAGGGTCTTAAAAACTTATTTTCGAAACGGCAGACATTTTCATTGCGTACAGACTTCAGCAGACAATAAAACTTTACAGACTTCAGCAGTCAACAAGACTTAGCTTCTACATGGTCAGATGTATATATATGTATTACGTTCCCTGACCTTACATCAATGATTTACTTTATTAATGTTTTTATGGTCATTTACATTTAATTTTGAAAACTATGGAATAAAATTTATAAATTTGGTGATACAAAACTAAATACATTCGTAAAGAATCTCAAATATAAAGTTGTGTTGCAAATAACAAATCATCATTTAAATATTTAGTTAATTTCTTTATTTAAGAAACAATTAACAATTACAAAACAACATAAAAAAAACACGCATGCATTTATTGAAATGTTCATTCATCATCACTATCGTATGACTCGTCTTCATAATCCATTGAATCTGATTCTGTAAAAGTAAAACGTAAATTATATTATAATAAAAGAAATGAGTAAATTCAAAAATAATTATTAAAGAATTAATCATTGCAAACTTACCTAGTAAGGCAATGCCTTTGATGTCGCACGATGCCGCCGCGCCGCCAGTGTAGGTGCTTCTGCTGCTACATGAAAATATGCTAGGGTTGCAACAAATGGGAAATAAAACAATTGTGATTATTACTATTATGATGTAATCATTTATTCATATGTTCATTCAAAACAATTGCGATTATTAAATCTGATGTAATTATTTTATCATAAATATATGTAATTAATGATTATTATTAATTACATAATATATTGCACTGTGAAATATAGACGTATCACATTATTTTTGATGTTCTTAATTGTCTTTTATAAAATTTAAGTGACGCATTCGCATTGGGATCAACAATCCGATAAGAAAAGAATGGAGACAACATATACATAGCTTTGATTTCAATTCTACAGATACAAAATATACAATCTATCTAAAATGATACAACGGATGTTTCCTGCGTTTTCTCGTCAAAATACCGAAACAACGTAATTATTGTATAGTAGTTGGGCGTGAAAGTAAAAAAACAAATGAAAAGTTTAGTAACCGAGAATTCAGAGAAGGATTAAAGAAAATACCTGCCTGATCATTTTATCAAACTCTAAAAGAATTATGGTTATTTCGCATCACTCGGTTTATTAGTTTAGTAATAATTATTAAAGGTACAACCCTAGCCATTGAGTCGAACGGTAGGCAACACAATATCGACTTTGTGCGGGTACATATGGTACATTTCTTCTTGCTGTGAAGCGTAATTATTATTATTAAGATTTTTTAGGCTATTTATAGCGTAGTAATTTTCACTTTTGCATGGAAGTGATGTATCTGCTAGTATCTAATCTGTACTGAAAACATCTGGCAATAACCGTTAGAGTGGGAACCGAAAAGAGCCCTCTCAGGTATAAAACCTAGACTATTTGAATGCTAGTAACTATATAAAATAAAAATACTATAGGCTAGAGTGAGAATAATATTGATATATATGGAAAAAAAATAGCTACAGAGATAGTACATGCATAGATCTGACCATGTAGTAGCTAGTTTTTGTTGTCTGCTGAAGTCTGTACGCAATGAAAATGTCTGCCGTTTCGAAAATAAGTTTTTAAGACCCTAATAAATAAAATATATGAATGGCAGATCTGGTCAAATACTTTCAAAATTGTATTTTTTTCAGCACTTTTATAAGTGTCTGCCAGAATGTTATCCGCGTGATAATGGTCTGCCATTGTTATTTTCCGATAGTAATAATAATCTATTTTCAAATATCAAAATGGCAGACGTGGTCAAATGGTTTCAAAGTTCGCCAAAAATTTCCACCCGTCTTACCTGAGCGCGCGCCCCGTCCACCACTCTGGGCTTAGTGACTCCTCATCTCATGTATAGTAGGTATAGGGGAATCAACACACAAAAATCCAGGTCTGGTCAAATACATACAGGTAGCTTTGCGCTAGCTCTCTAGCTAATAGACAAGCAAGGAAATAACCAAATACCCATAGGGCATAGACAATCGTAGAGCCCTCAGCCCTGATCAATGTGTCATTGAACTTGAAATCGCTAAGCGCCTGTCACTATAATTAAGTCCACGCCTAAAAGGGCTGTTACACCTTTTTTACGATAGCTATACTTTTAAATACATACTTTTTTTATTGGTTTTGTAAACGTTCATATAAATAACGTATCAAATATAATTTCAGGACATCAGATTAAGAAAGGGATAACTAGGCATCGCATTTTCATTTAACTATTTTGAAGTTTTTATAAACGAATAACTAATGTATTTTCATAACATTTCCGAAGTAAATAAGCCTGGAATAAATCGCTTTTAAGCGATAAGATCACCTTTTGTACTTTACCTCGCATCTATACTACTATATATATTATATATACTGTACATTGTAATGTTAAATGGTGTGGTACAATAAGGGTTAAATAAATAAAACTCTAATTTATAAGTTTGTATTTATTAGGACTGCGTGATTGTAAAAATACCATTCTATTTATCAACTCGTAAGTGACAATACTGCGTTTTTATCATCTCATACCTAGGAAGAACATATTTAAGATTTTAAAATATATCACATTTCGGACCAAAGGTTGACAACCCAGTTAAGGGCAAAAGCCATTCAATGCTAACTATAATATCAATTTCTTTAACGACACTGATGCATTACACGGACGGATAATCAAAGCATCGGGAAGAAGCGTGTTTAACCAGGTGTTAAAATGTACCTACCTTTTTTTTTTACTTTTTTATGTAAGTAGGTAGATACTAGTTTTCTGCAGTATAAAACTTTCCTCACTGTATATCTATTAAAAATGGTAATTTATCTTCTAAATAAAATGTATCGTTTTATTTAGAAGATATACAGAGCTGTATATCTTTATTAATTTTATTTTAATAGACTCTATTGTTTATAGCAAAGATAACAATGAAGGGATAACAAAGAAAATATATCAATAATTTTATTGTGCAATATTTACTATTATTATTCATTTTTATTTTACCACCTTACATTTATGCCTACAGCATTTGGCAAATTTAACTTCACGCTTTAATTAATTAGAAATAAATGCTAAAGCGTGTTATTTACGCATTACGAGGCAAGTTCAATGAACAGACTATTTCAGGGCCTGCTGAATGTTCGTAAAACAATATTTACATCCATTATCGAGTTTATACTGGAAATAGTCAATAGCCAGGCGGAAATTGGCAGGCATTTTTCTTAAATAGCTTCTGTATACGGCATTGCTTGCGTTACTAACAAGAAATAATTAGCGAAGTTCTTTAGTTGACTCATATGAAAGGACAACATATACATTGTATACAGACAAACTTTAGGGTTTTGATTTGCAAAAATACTTAATATTGTAACTGTATGAATGTCATTAATTAGTTTTATCTTCTTAGAGTAGAGAAATAGAGTCCTTCATCTTCATAGTTATGCAGAAAACGATTGTTAAATTTGTTACTGAAATTGAATTTCAGTACAAATTATATGCTAAAAATAACTTATACATAGTACTTGTTAGATCCAATCATACGATAGGAATACAAAATTCGCTCGGACCCAACTCGGACCACAATACCATGTACTTTATATCGTCACCAACAGATGGCGCTACTGATTAAAAGCACCTCTTTAGCTCGCGCTTTCAAAGTTTTTTTCGATATCCTGATAAACTCGAGTCACTTCTACCAACGTATCTCTGGTTTCCCTTCAAAACGTATAAATCTTTCGCCTTTTACTAAAGATTTCCGTGGAGGGGAACACTCAAATGAGTCTTTAATATTTTTGACACCTTGGATTTATCCAAGGTATATAAACGCACCAATAACTAAAAAAAATAAATAATGCATTCATCATAGCATAGTATTGCTACAATTGATGTTAATGCATTGCTAAAGATTAAAAAATGTGCTTATCCAGACTATACCAGTCGATGCCGGTAGCAAATTTCGCACAGATCGATCCGATGTTTTGCATAAAAAATTAACATACACCTAATTTTTATCACCATAATATTATGTATTACAATTTCTAACGATCGCGTTAATATTATGGAAATAGGATTCTGCATAATTTTGATTACTTATTTATGATTAGATACTAATATAAATTCCACTTTACGAACATAATTTAACTACATAATAATATATTCGTATATATTTTAAAACATGTTTTAACTTTTAACAACAACACATTATAAAAATTGAAAAAACAATGTTGCAAATTAGGTCCCATTGTTTATGCACGAAAAAAGCACTCCAGAATGATAAGCGATTATAAATCTTACCACTTTGTAATAACGACGAAACATTTAGCTATGAAAACAATGGGTAGTAAGGCGTCATAAGTACCATTTATTGAAGACCTCTAGACTCGCTCTAAGTGTACTCAAGGAGAGCTCTACACATTGGTTATTACCAAAGGGTGCGCCATAACCAGAAATTGCCTTCTTTCAAAGCATATTTTGTATTTTATGCTTTCGGTAAAACACTGCGCGATAGTTTTGTATTATTTTTGTTTTGAAAGCGTAGCTAATGAGGTATTTGTCTAGAGTCTAGACTTATGGTGGTGTGGCTTATTTAAAACATAACTTATTCTATGGAGAACTCTGTAAAACGTTAAAATATGATATGAAAAAGTTATGCGTATATTTTGTATCTTAGCATTTTTTATTTTTGTATTGTATCATAGCTGCAGTTCATATTTATAATAATTGATCAATATACGACTGTAATTGTATAACGAAATCCCTCTTTCACGATTGAAACCTTATAGAAATCATGAGAAAGAAATAAGCTAAAAAAAATAAAATTCAAACAGCAGTTTCACGTCACTTTTCGCGCCACACGACCCACCACCAAATAAAAATTAGCTTCGTTCATTTAAGGGCGTTCTACACAACACTGGCACAAACTACAGTTTCTCTTAAGAAAAAAAAATTAGGGTGCGTCGTCATAAATCGTTCGGATGGCGTCAAACTAATACGATCTGTTCTACGCACTGTTTCCATTGGGGTAAGCTTAATTGAGTATTCTAACACGTGTTTGTATTTACGGAGCTCGAATTAAGCACTACTTATTCATGGGAAAATACGAATGCAATAAATAATATGAGGTATACAAGAGTGAGCAAACGTATTTCTTTTTTGTTCCCCAGACTAAAATAAATCAATGAAAATAATTTCGATATAACCAATAACCAATAAATATTAATTATTAATATTAATATTAATTATTAATATTATATTAATTATTAGCTTATGGGTAAGGTAGTTTATAATTTCTGCGATAAGTTACATAATATTTTGTACATTCGTCTTTCGTTTTTCACTGATTACAATAATTTTGTCAATTTGTTTTATTACAATTAATAATTACAACAAGTAAATATTCGATAAAATCAATGAAAAAGCTCTCGATTTCCTGAACAATAATATCACGAAAATCTTTATAATAATAAACCTCAATCATTCATTACAAAAACTGTTCAATCACGAAAATACTAGGCTAGCATAACTTCAGAAAGTTTTATCGCAATAATGTTTTATCTAACAGGGGTGCGGCTATCGACCGCACAACCTACCCCAAAGCTTTTCGAGGGGCTTCTAACGCTGCTCTAATATTTCCTATTGAAGCGAATTCGTTTTGTTAAATATGTTACATTTGTTTGAGGATATTGCTACGAACGTATTCGTATTAGAGCGATATGAGTGGTAATTTATTTTGAGCTTATTTTGGTGGTTTTACAATTCAGCATATTGTAACCCTTAAAAAAATCTTGATTTTATTCGAACGTGTTCTAGCTAAAAAACCAATTGCTAGCCTTTATGCTAGATATTATATAACTGCCAAAATTCAAAAATATTCTTATTCGAAATATACCAAGCACAAATCACTCATTATTTAAAATCAATATAATTCTGTTACACACTGATAGGTACTCAGATGACAGATTAATCTTATTTGAAAAGAACATAGATTACATAAGGTTGTTATAATGTTATCATTCTACCACTTTCATCTGTGTTGTACTTACACGTATTGCGATTAAACATGTTAGATATTGCAATGTAGTATGAAAACATAGATTTAAAAATCATGGCATTACCTGTATAAACTTTAATCCATCAGTCCCCGGAATCACAGACACAATAGATAATCTATTGTGTCGCGCTCCGATCGGGGCGCTCGGTGGTCAATGGGTTAAAATACGCACGAGAAGATAACTTAACCACTTCATAAAGAAAAATGACCTAATACATCAATATCACTCAATATCGATAAAAAAGTTGATCAAGGTCACATAACTATAGCAAAGAATTAAACATCCATCAAATCTTAATTAAGACTGTCAGCGTAAAATGACACAAAAAAGTCCACATATTTGATATATAAAAAGGCGGCAAAGATAATAAAAGGGAATGGAATAAAAGCAAATTGTCGGGCGTCTCGAATGAGTGTTCATACTTCGTGGAATATCACACAGACAACAGCTTTTTTTATTTTACGTCTGGCGATGGAACTCCAAATTAAAGGTTCTTATTTCAATGCGGTTATTAATTTAACCGTGAATTGTCATTGTCTCAGACGCGGACGTTGGGACGACCGAAAAGTCTTTCACTGTAATTTATAAAGAATTTCAAAATTATTTTTACCTATAAAAAAGTACATAATATTTATGTTAGGAATTTACAATAAGTAACAATCATTCCATTCACAAAGATTAACATTGCATTTTTAACACCTTACGCATGCATAAATCATTACTACCATATTATTTATCATGTAATCTCAAGACTCCACAGTCCACACCCTGCAGCTTCTTATCATTTCACACCCTAGTGTTTGACAGCCATTCTTTATAGTTTAATCTGTATGCCATACACTTGAAATTAAAAAAAAACTCAAAACTAAAGGAATTCAAATTTGGAGCAAATAATTCGAAATTTAAACGTGACACAGGTAATTAACAATGAATTAGTTATCTTGACACAGTTATAGAAAAAATAAATACTAATAATAATACATAGTTCTAGGTACTTATCAAATTACACTTCATTTGCTGATACAAATACAGTATACTGTACAGGGATACATAGAATAATGACACTCAGTTATTTTATAAATATTTAATTATGGAGGAAAAGATTTCTGAGATTAATAATTAGAGCCTCAGAAAGTTATTCCGTATTACCTTGTATAAATTAAAAATGCATAATAGGTATGCCATCGTGGCATTCAAATAAAAAAAAATCGCAAGACCAGTCTCATAATTATTGCTATTTTAGTCTTAGCATAAAAAATGAAGACCTCTTTTTATATGGGATATGGCACATTTGTATTTAATTGCTCTATTAACTGGTAAAAGACAACTTTAATATGCCGCTAAGACGTATATTTCTTCTCCTTTTTAGACTCCCAAGAAACAACGAAATAAATCCAGACATCTCCCGTACTATAACTACTATTTATTCAAATACTCTACGTATTATAAAACCTTATAAAATTTATCACAATGCAAAATTTTAACAAAAGCAATCTATCATAACGAGACGAAATTGAAAGTCGAAGCGAGTTTTTGGCAACGCTCGCTCGCAATTCAACACGGGTCCATTTTTGGGCGAAACTCGAATCTTTTATATGGCAATCCATTAAACCTCCTTGGAACCACCCCGTCTAGACAATGTCTGCATTGACGCGCATGCGTCGTGCATACTACCACCACGTGGTTACAGGTTTTCATAACCTAAAAATTTTAACGTGACGGCGTAAAAAAAATATTTTGATTTGTTTTTGTTAAAAACACTGTGTTGATTATTATTAGTTATTTATTAAAGAAGCAGACAGAATATAGACAGATACAGATACGTATAGAATAATTATTATCAACAACTTTTATTGAAAAATAAATATGTATGTAGATGGATATTTATTCAATTAATTATTATAGGAACCAAACTTTTCATTTAGGTATTGTGTTACAGTTGCAATACAACCCTAGCTCAGCTTATTTTTTGTAAAGGAAAACCTTCAATAGTACTGTGTCATATCATTATTGCATGATTTTAATTAGGTATTATAATACATTCAATTAGCACTGCATACAATTCATTAAAATTTAATACATATGTTACTGTTAAATGTTTATAATACAAAATTCTTTGTAACCAGCTACATAACAATATTTTTTGTTATTATACATTTATGGAAATATACAGAAAACAACGGAAAATCTGGAAAAATACACTGAGTATTTCCTCAAAGCTTTATCATTTATTAATTCTACGTCTAGACTCCTTAATAGGAATGCAATTAAAAAATAAGACAAAAAACAACAACTTTTCTAAGTAACAATGTTTTGCATATTTATTTTTCCTACAAATCGTTAGTACTGGCTCTTTCAAATTTTTAATCAACTACTAAATGCTTATATTCGCTACATAAAAATAACAATTTCCATGGTAACGGGAACTATGCGGGTTTTTCTTTCAAAACGCGGGCGAAGCCGCGGGCGGAAAGCTATAGTTCCTCGATAAATGAACCTTCCTTCGATTAGCGCGTTCAAGCAAACAAACCAACAAACTCTTCAGCTTTATAATGTTAGTACTTATAGATAAAGCTATATTTACAGTGCATTTATATAATCCATAGTATTGTAAGATATTACTCACAAGTCACAACTAAACACCCTGAGGTCATGAGTCATGACTAACAGACATTCACTATTTCTCTTTGTTTTGTTTATCAATATCAATGACAATAAAGCTTCATTTACGTAAAAGTTCTTAAATAACTTTAGTAATTAGTATCAACGATAATTTGTTAGAGGCAGGAATCAATATACATAGGTTCCTAATTCATTCATACAGTGTACAGTGGTTATCTCGAGAACGTAGAACTGAAGGGTCTTAATTTTGATTACCGGTGGGGACCAATAACAAGCAACCAAATTATCTAGAGCAATGTAAAATTACATCCGTTTTGCATTGCGTAAAAAGAAAAGTAAAAACAACTAT
Organism: Colias philodice; assembly: GCF_061535455.1. NCBI lineage: Eukaryota > Metazoa > Arthropoda > Insecta > Lepidoptera > Pieridae > Colias > Colias philodice. The sequence goes on from NC_143112.1 coordinate 4,108,950, forward strand.
TCATAATAAAAAATAAGAGAAATTTTACATCAACTACATGTCTGTAAAAACATCGATAACAAGCGCTTTCATTAATTACCATTTATAATTATTTCAGACGGAACACATGGCAAACGCGGCCATTACAAAAAAATCGCAAATACATAAACATTGACATACTAATTAACACCATAATATATTACTGAGATGTTGCCAGCATTAATTAATGACGTCATAGCGTGCGAACGCTTGTGCAATGCATTAAATTAAAAAAAAAACAATTCTGCATACAGTACCACAGACTATACTCATTGGACCATATGCCGGCATTACACGGTCTGTCGATTGCTCACGTCATAATCAAAGCACAGATAATAAATATCTTGAAAGGATATCATGTGAATTACGTTTAATATGGTTTAATCCAATCAGTGCTGTAAATCATTTTCGTTGCAAACCACGTTTATTATGTCCACTAATAAAAACATACCTCACTTTATTTCTTACTTTTTTTTCTAAAATGTCCAGTATTTTGCCAAAAATATTTTAATTCGCCTGCTATATTGCACGCCTCATAAGCGAAGCGTTGAGGTGGGTACTACTGTCACTTCGCGCAAAACATCAGATTTTTCAAACTTAAAATGTCTTTATGTATCATACATTGCACTTGTAAGATAATACATACACACACATATTAAGAAAAAACACTATTTTTAACGTTCATGATATTTTTGATGTCATTTTTGTTATTTAAACTAGTTAAAAAACAGTTTAAAAAATTTCTGTCTTGGACGTCCGTGTGTCTGTATGTGCGGATCCTTTTTCTTGTTAACACGATAGCGACCGAAATACTTTACTAATCGAGTCTTTTTTTTCTCTTACACTTGAGTATGCTCAGGAATAGAACCCTTTCATTTTTCAGGGTCTGATTCGATGTGGTTTAATTGTTATTAAATAAACAAAAATAATAATTAATAAATATTTATTAAAAAAAAATTATGAGGCGTGCACTTTTGGATTTTCCAAATTATTTGTAATTTAAGACAGGAACTCCGAGACAACAACAAAAGTCAGATTTTCAACTTTACATAGACGATTTTCTCTTTTAAATATTTTCACCAAACTTATCATAAGAGTTTAAGAAAATATTACATATTTCTGAAATCTATATCAATATTACATATACATATTGTATATACATTTTTCATTATTCCATGTGTGTATTTACAATAACATCCCCTTGTTGTGTAAAGCCAATAGGCATCTGTTACACCGATCGACTTTCATTATGAGCAAATAATTAATCAACCTTTTGTAATCTACCCTACGAGATGCATTTTCAACCGACAACAAAAAAGTAGGTTTTTCCTTCGACTGTTTTTTTTAATTGATATCTCACGATTTTGATATTTTTTATTTGAAAACTGATACCTACCGTGTACGTGTGGTCCCATTTAAATTTGGTCAAGTTTTGACACTGAATGCGGTTCATTTTTTGTTAAAAATAATAAGTCGTTCGTATATATTATAAGTACCAAAAAACATAGAGCATTTACTCAAATCTCTACTTAATAAGGAAGTTCTAGTCCGATTTGAAAAAAACAGTGTTAGATAGACCATTTATTGAGGAAGGCTGGCTATATTATATGCTAAGACCAATAGGAGCCGAGCAATGCGGGTAAAACGGGGCACAAGCCACAGCAATGGGCACAGCTGGTTATTATATAATATACCTACTACTAGCTTTCCGCCCGCGGCATCGTCCGCGTTTTCAAAGAAAACCCCCCGCATAGTTCCCATTCCCGTGGTATTTTCGGGATAAAACCTATGTGCTAAATTTCATTGTTATCGGTCCAGTAGTATTTGCGTGAAAGAGTAACAAACATACACACATACACATACATCCATCCTCACGAACTTTCGCATTTATAATATTAGTGGGATAGGATATTGCTTGTACACACCATTTCACATTTTATTATGCAAGTACATTTTCACAATACGTAACGTAACAATTTATAATTACGTCAATCAATTAAACTTATGCGATCGAATTTACTTCACGATTCACATGTTTTTTCTCACGATTCATATTATTTTTATTGCTCAATAACAAGTAAATTGTAATACACAAAAGAATAACTGTATAGTTACGTGATTTTTGATCCCAAGTAATACAATGTTTGAAATTTTTTTTTGCAATTACACAAGAACTATCAATTTGCTAAAATTTTCTAAGTAAATTTCTTTCACCTGGCGCGTTACGCAAAGATAAACCAATCACTCATTTTTTGACGTACCTAATAATATATCTATTAATATCTTTTTTTTACCAGTACATGTACTTTAATCCGATATAACTTTTATGTTAACTATCGTATGAACCCAGATCCATGATCTGTGGATTGAAGATGACGTTTTCGATTGCATAGTAACTTTTTCATGTGACTTACTGATACATATTAAAATATTCTATTCATAATTGTATGTATATCACAAGGCCACATTCAACACCCGGTATTCGCTGACACAGTGTCTACTATCAAGCTTTTCATTTGCATAATGCAGTACTATCGATTTCGACACCATCTAGTCTGTGTCTATTTCACGCGAAAATAGATCCTATCGTAAACATATACGTGTGATTTTAGTACAGTCGTTTATTTAATTGTTAAGGTCTAACCATCTAACACCTAATGAAAAGGTTTAAGGAGAAGCTAGTACAGTGAAAACGTTGCCATGGTAACCAAAATATTTCGTTTCTTTTGTTTTTTTTTTGCAGAAGCAATCGAGCGAAAGCGCAACCTGATGATAATCGATATTCAAAATAGGATCAAATGTTAGGTCCTATAAGCCCTACCCAAGGCCCTACCTTATATGGCTTCATGGTAACAAAGAGATGATGAGATGCAATAGTATCTATTTACTATTAGTTATTACGCGTGATAATAAACGCAAGCGAAGTGCGGCATTTTAAACACGATATGAAGTCAACATTACGTTACTTGTGATTATTAACGTACCTACCTGGAAATTATTTCCTTACGCTTAGCTACTACCGTTTACATCATGCCACATTGTAATACTTATGGCAATCATGGACGTATAAAAAAAGACGGACACCGTATTACGAACAAACAACGTGAAGCCACCATAGTAAGCTAGCGATCGTGTAAAGACAATAAACACGCACACACTCTCACCATAGTAAGCTAGTCGGCCGCCATTACGTCGTGAACTACCGACTGATTAACTGCGTCACTGTTTCACAAAAAATATTTAAAATGCCGTCTTGTGTGGTTAAATGGTGCCGCAACAGTACAATTTTAAATAACAAAACACAAGGGATTACATTCCACAGGGAAGCAAGTTATTTCTTTTATGTTTTAATGACAAAATTATTACGGCAAAATTTATAGAAAAAAAATACAGCCGCCATTGTCATCAGGACAGCTGTTGCCATGGCAACATGGCACACACACATGGATGTTTCGCCGCCATTACTAGGCTTCACTCAATGTTTAGGCGATATACCGTCCGTCTTTTTTTATACGTCCATGATGGCAATCTACAGATTACAAATACACCAAAGTATGAAAAAAAATGCGTAATTAACCATCGAATCTAAAATTCACTCTTCCTTTCCATTATCAAGGAGACATACCTTTTTAAATGATACGTATAGGTCGCGTCATGTAAAAAGAACGCTGACAATTAAGCTGCGCATTGGCGATTTATTGGTCTATTTGGTGTTATGAGGTGGTATAAGAATAACAAATATGTAGTTGCGAAGCCACGACTCGAGAGCCTACTTCAAAAATAAAATAAGCAGCAAATAACTTTCGTGCTAAACTCGATACATGCCAAAACACACCCCATCACTTTCATCCAGCGTTCTTTTTACATGATTCGCGTTATATAATGAATATGTGATTGCCGAAAAAAAAATAGACAATAATTAAGTAAAAATGTACGTTGTGTCAAGTTCGAAAATCAAATTAACTTATTGAATTGCCAGCTATAAAAACGCAATAGATAAACGTGGAAAATCACCACATTTTCCACACCAATAAGAACAGAATGCGATTCAATTATGGTGCCTATATAAAGAAATTTAAATGCATTCTACACGCTTCTGGAATAGAAAATATATGATTATGCCGTTTGCTTGGCGCCAGCGTTTCCTCCATTGCAAGATGGCGGTGAATCGAGAGGGCCATGGCGTAATACGAAGTAATGTCTGAACGCGATCAAATGCTTATGACAGCGTGATTTTGTAATTGCTAGTGTTATACTTATTTCGATATTGAGGATTAGCAATATACCAACGACCTTTAAAATAAATAGATGATTTTCTGGTAGGTATATGCTGAAGAGTTCATAATAAACATAAACACGTGTAGAGATATTTAATAAAAAACATCTTATAATATAACGCATTCTATTTCATCATCTTTAATTAAGTTTTATTAAAAAAGTCACACTGAAAAAAAATTGATCGATAAACAGTGTTCATATAGAGTAAAAAATCCTTTTTATTGATTTTTCCCTCCTCGTTGAAAATATTCCATAGGCTCAGTATATTTCCAATTTGCTCAGCAAATATAATTTAAAAATGAATTTTTATTAACTTAAGTCACCGATATATTAAAGTAATAAAAATAAAACCTTGTACTGAATACTACAATTTCGACACATATGGGTATTAAATTATACTTATTTATGAGCGACCTAAATTGTAAAATTTTGCCAGCTTGAAAAAGTGCGTAGGTACTTTACACAATGTTCATTAACGTCCTGATAATGATTTTGATTTAAAAAAATCTATAAAAAAATGTTAATAACTTGAAGAGCAAGGTGTTCAAAAAAATACGCAATATGCAAAAATAAAAATGGTGTCTGGTTCTTTAATGTATGCAAGCTTGTAACCTCTTTTTAAATCTCTAGGCACAGTCCTTTAAATTATAGTCAACAGGTATTTGAAAATGCTGCTAATTTAGCAATCTTCACATAAATTACTATTTACGTTATCATCCGTTAAATCAAAAAATCACCTTGCCTATGTAGTTAGGTAAACTAAATATAACCTGAGCCTCATTCTATGACTAATGACTTCCCTCCATTTCTTGGTAACTAGTGCAATTCTTTAGTTCGGAAATTGTATGAAGATTCTTGGTAAAACTATGTTTTGCGTTCCATATAATATTCGACTTATCTTAGTGTTTTAAAACAGACCTTTTTGGTAATTTTTTGGTAATTTTGTATTAATTTGCTCCCCAAATAATTACCAATAATGCAATTTAATAGCTATATGTAAAAAAACAAAATCATGTAAACGAAATTAATACGCAAAAAAAAACACCTGGTGTATAAAATTTGACCTTTCGCCTCATATTACATTACGCAAAAAGTACAAATTACTGCTTTGTCATATTATATCACAAAATGAGAAAAGGCTCATTATTGATTTATTTTTAAATTAAACAAATAACAGTCATTTACTTTTAACAAACATACGTTATCTATATGATATCTAAACTTTCATCGCTATTCTCTTATATCCTTATTTTAATAACCATATTGCATCTGTAGCACATAGTTACTATGAAACGTTTATTTTAAGTGTAAATTTCTGGACAAAGCTAGCTGAATCTAGATATCATTCACATTCTTACAAACAACAGGACGAGAATTGCAAGGAAAGCCAGTGAAAGTATCCGAATTAGTATGCACAGACTAACAAGCACCCTAATCCGTTACATATCTTGCTGAATCTATGTAAAGTTTGTCGTGTCTACTTGTATGGTTTATTGATTGTAGTTTCACCTCTAGCTGAAGGGACGTTATGTATGTTTGAATGCATTAAATACTTACCTATGACGTCACAATGCAATAAGTTTTTTTTTTTTTTGTTTTATGCATGGATTTAAAGATAAGGGAAAACAAACGAGTTTTAAATAAATAAAGGAATAAGTATTTGCTTTTATTATCTATGGTTTTATTTTTTTTAATAAAAAGCATATGTTCTAACCGGCCATGTGTCGAATTTGAAATCATTCGAACTTCCTTCCATTTGTACGGGTGCGTTCAAGGAAGCGCACATCATTAATTCCACGCTCGTGCGTTGTACAATGGCAACACTCATAATTCCCGCCATAAACAAATATAATATAATTTGATACAAGATTACAGATAGACCTAGATGGAATAGAAAATTAGTGTAACAGTTATTGGCGAAGACATTCATAGCTTATTTATTGTAAGTAGATAGATTTGACATTAAGCTTCCAAATATATTTATTTAAAAATAAAAACAGATATTCATAGTATATCTTCGTGTTTCTTGTTGGAAAGCTACGAAGTTCTAAGGATGAATAATAAAATAAATATTTGTTGGGTCAATTTAAACACGAATTTCAAAATGAAAAAAACTTTACGAAGGAAGCGAGGATTCATATGATACACTTTTTGAACCCAAATGAACACAGTGGAATTCACAGCTTTTTTTACTCGTGCATATTTTTAGGCTAAAGCACTAAATTATAAGATTCTGTTCACCGTTGGGCTGAGTCATCGATTAGTGACCTTCTTCACGAATAACTGTCTAATGGGCCGCTAAAATTCTCGATACTGTTAGCATTCATTTGCTTTAAAATCGTTAATGTTCATTTATATTATAATGAACATTAGCTATCGAATTAATTTTCATAGAGGGCTTGAAGAAATACATTTTAATCTAACGTCAATTTTATAGGAAATATTCGTAAAAAATCACATTTTCTGTGATTGCATTTTGTTCAATCATGAAATTCTTTTATTAGAATTTTATCTAAGTTATAATTTTATAAAACTTAGTTATGGAAAATGACATAGGTGAAGCGAGCTGCTAGACGTACCTACCATTACTTAAATAATCGTTTTCAATAAATATTAAAATTAATTATAGGTAAGTAGGTGCTTTAATTGAATAAACGGTAATTTTGTAGCTCGGTTACAATTTCAAAAATCGAATTTGTCGAGCATAGAGCACAAACATAATTCGATACGACACGCCACAGACTGTTTAGTCATTATTGCCTAACACTGTTACTTCAAGAAAATGATTAATCACATAAAAGGTGGGTGTACACTACAGGCAATGAACCCAGTGTTCGCAATGCATGCCATAATAGGAAACAAACCTGTCCCATCCCGTCTAGCCTGGGGAAAATCACGATTATGGTGCACGGACAGTTTCATTACATTTTCTTTTTTTGTGTGCACCTAGCTGTATGTGAAGCTTTTATTCTCGTATCTTTATTCTGGACATGGACAGGAACATAACGTCGCGTCGTTCACAATAACATTAAAATTTAAAGATTAAAAGTAAAGCATAAACTGCATAGTGCATCTAAAACAAAAACCGAGAATTTTGACACCTAGGTACCTATGCAGTCGTTAAGTTCTTAGGTAAAGCTTCTTACGCGTAAAAAGGTATGTTCTTTTCCTTTTTAAAATCTTCCTGTATCTGTTTTTTATAAAATAAATGTAGGTACTTAATATGTTAGAAATAAAATTCTATTCAATCTGAATTAATTTGATATTTATAGGTAAATACCTATTTATAGTTGTATCTGTTTCTGCATTACTTCTGTAATGAATAGTGTTATAGGATAGTAATTAGTATTCACATAAGTAAAATACCTACTACTCGACCAAGCCAACTAGACGCTCGGGTGGAATGCGGCCTCCCCGCCCGCTTACCGCCTCAGGTACCGCGTTCGCCTTAGTACGGTTCGCAGCATCGACGCATTCGTACGTTTCGCATCGCTAGTTATTTCTGTACTTTTTATTATTAATCGTTAAAGCTTGTTGTTGACTGTTAAGTTTTTCGTTGTTATTTGTTTAAGTTTTTACTGTGTTGTTATTCATAGACAGCCCTCGAAATGGGGAAAAATAAGACTATTCATAGCGGAGAGCGAACAGTGATATTATTAATATTTTTTTTTTTTGCTATCTGTACCCGAGACATGGGCGGGTGACGTCACAGTTGAAAAGGGTCTAGTTGGCTTGGTCGAGTAGTACCTACCTATATATAATGTAATTACAGAATAAAAATACTCTTAGCTCTTAATACTCTTAGCTTAAATACCATGTTTAACGTAAATAAAGAATTATGAATTATGAATTAGTTAGTAGGATTTTTCCTTTGCCTTGCCACGCTGTATTTTTTTTCTAACAGTTCAAATTCAAATTGTATCATCACCTTGGTTCTAACAAAATTTTCATTCCAATTCTTAGTTCCAATTAGACAAAATTATATATAGATTTACTTGTTGTTATGATTATTAATAATACCCACGCTGAATCGTATTCTTTATAATTATTTAACGTGAAAATACAGACATGATATTATTAATCAAATAATTATTTTAATAAAATAAATACATAGCTAGAATATTTCCATGTTTCCATTGGTAGGTACTTAATATTTATTATTTACGTGTGGTATTAAAATTTATTTTTATGGTATTACATGAGAATAACTTAATTTATAAACATCGTTAAAACAAAATTAACATAAAACATAACATACCGAAAAAGTCTTCCCAAGTCATAGAATGATCCGAATCTGCGTTCGCTCCATCCATTTTGATGCACTAAACTTTAAGCGTTCTCATTTTATAACAGACAATAACACAAAACTAATCACCGAACACACATTTTTTATCTAAATCACTGGTATAACATTCTAAAAAAGTTAACTATTTGTTGACAAACAAAAGGACATCGCGTTAGCAGAGCTGCAACGAAATATACGTCTACGCGGCGTTACAATCTCCTCGTGAATGAAGTTTGAATAAGACAAGTTCAACTGTTCAAGCCCGAAGCCGTGGGCTGGCGGCTGGTGCCTGGTGGGTTGAGAAACGAGACGAGAAAATGAAATTACGTTCTAAGATTGCTCAATGTCTATAGAATTGTAATTCGAATGTATGTTGTAGAATGTAGAGTTTAATATTACTGAATAGTGAATAACATGTTGAGGTTTTCATTTTTTGTATGATTTGTACTCATTATACGAAAATAAATAATATAATTTATTTCCAAATAGATTAAAATATTGAGGAATCAAATCTTTTAAAAATAAGTAGTAAGTAGGTAATATAAAATTTATACATATAGGTACCAATTAGAGTCTCTATGCAAGAATATTAAACTTTAATATTCCTAATAATTTAATAAATAAACTGCGTATTCTTTGTACCTACATAAATTTATTGCTCAATTTATTCTATGCATCTATTTTACCATGGACCTTTGTCCCTTTTCGTCCCAGATTTTCATTTGCTTTTCAATTTGTCCGGGGACTGTATCACAGAGAGGAAGGTTTAAAAAAACCATAAATATTTTCTTCTATTCCCATTGACATCTATGCACGTCACTGCACGTCGATGTGTCAAATTGCATGTTTATGTTTTTTTCTCCTCATAAATTTTATATCTTTTTATATGTAGGTACTGATTTATTTATTACAGAATTTAAATTTCATATAGGTTTTCTAAATTGCATTCACCTCCGGAAATATGCATTTTTTTATAAATGTTAACTATGTGGTTTTCTAGCAGTTTTGGATTGTTTAATCAAATAGCAACATTATAGAATTGATCCGTTGATTTCTACAACATGGCGATTTCAGATTGACAAACTTTTTGTACACTAAACGTTAGGTACATATCGCGGACTATAATCGTTTTTGTTCAGATTTGTCTATTATCTTCGCATTCATCACATTTATTTTAACCTACTTTCTGTATATGAGTGGATTTTTTATTTAGTATAGCGAAAGCCGCCATTTCATGATACAAATAATTGGACTACAGGTAAAACCAGTTTTGTAACTTTATTGTTATTTAATACGTATCGTACACCTGTGCCTAAACATTTTATAAGCATTCAAGAACTATATTCTACAGGAATTGTACAATTGTTCACAGAAAAATACCAAATATATCGATATATCAATGACTGGATAAACTTGAAGAGCTAAAAATGCCCCGGCGTTGCTTGGACACCGAGGAATTGATGGTAGCTAAGAGGAAGAAAGTTATAGAAGAATGTTCTAGTCTTGATGTGAGTTATCGTGATGACGAAGCACTCAACCCAGGCATTGTATTCACTGATGTAACCCAAAGGCAATGGCGCCTTGGAAAACCCATTGGTAAGTTAAATTATGCAAACTATTTCAGGAAACAATGTATCATTCAATACATTATTGTGAATCATATAATAAATGTTTATGATAACAATTTGTATATTATTTTTAATGTCAGGCTCTTCAAGCTTGAAGTAGCAGAGAGAAGATATGGATATGCCACTCCAGGTTCTAATATAGTTAAATATAAATACATACTTAGAAAATACTTCCCAATTCACACACATTGTTGTGAAGTTTTTATGTTACTTGTGTTGTTTAATTGTTTTTTTTAAACAACGAAGATATTGTTGTCTTCATACATTCTTTTACAACTTAGCCATTCTCTGTTGATGTAAGTTATATTAAAAAGGAGAACAAAAAATAAGCAGTGGTTAAACATTGATATTAATAATTACTACTTGAAAACAATTTTGTAAAGTACACATTGGAATTTAATTATCTTTTTGATTATGCAACAAGAAGTGAAAGTTGCATGAGTAAAACATCAAACAAAGATTCATATTCATTCATGATTTTTGTTTAGTAAAATATTCATTGGATAGTAGTTATTTATTAATATGGGGTGGAAGATTATTTATCTATACAAATAAAATCTTGAATCTGAAAAGTTTAATTTTACAAACAACATGAAAGATATCTACTTGATGAGTAAAAGTTAATCTAACTAATATGCGTATAATGGTTTGCCCATTTTACTCAAATTGAAAACTGCAAAGATTCATAATTTTTGTTACATGTTAAAACAATGTAACAAAAATGTTGTTGACAAGACGATTTATTATTCAATAATTTCATTATTTTATTTACAGGACGAGGAAGTTTTGGTAGAATCTACTTGACGTCTGATGAAATTGATAAAGAAGTCACAAAATTAAACGCCAGATATGTGGTCAAAATAGAGCCACATACAAATGGACCGCTATTTGTTGAAGTACACTGCTTGATACGATCTGGACAGACATCTAAAGGTAAATATAAATCTAATAAAATATAATATAAAAGGGAAAAATATGATGAAATATGCTATAAAATAGCCAAAATATGCGTTGCTCAAACAACTAAATATTATTACTTTCCATGATAATGTGTTTATCTTTTGACCTTCTAATACTTTATTAAAAACATAATTAAAAGAGCTCAACTATTACAAACATTTTGTTTAAAGCAACAATTGTTTCATGGCCTTATTTATAATTAAAAATAACCTTTATTATTTCTATTGCAGTAAGAGCATGGCGACAACAACACAAACAAAAACGGCTAGGTATGCCCCATTATATTGCAAGTGGTTCATTCACTGATGAAAATACAGGCATAAGATACAGATTTCTTGTACTACCACGCTATGACATTGATCTTCATAAAGTTATAACAAGAACTAAAGTTCTGGACTTAAAAAATGTCCTCATTTTGGCAATGCAAATATTTGATGTATTGGAATACTTACACAATCAAGGATACACTCATTCAGATATAAAAAGCTCAAATCTCATGTTGGGATTTGATGGCAACAAATTTAATAAACTACAAGTTCCTAAACCTGCACCATCATTCCAAAAAGATACTAAACAAGCTGTTGTCTTGTCCAGAAAGCCGAAAAGGGCTAAAAGCAGTAAGGGACGAACATCAAACTATTATGATGATGAAGACTTTACAGTCAGAGAGAACAGAACATCACTAGATGATTCCATTCAGGATAAAAGACTGACCAGTGTTCGGCAGAAACTGTCAAAAATATTATCTGACAAAGACAATAGAACACTGCATAGACATCACGCATTCAATCTACGGCAGATCACAAGTTATGTTAACTATGAAGACTTAAATAGTTCCATATGCTCAGATAGGTCATATCAAGTATTACTAGATGATGGCAGCAAGATTCATGATGATGGTACTAATGCCTTGGAAGAGATTTACCGAGAAGCAATCTTATCACAATCAAATGGACAGATATACTTATTAGATTATGGTCTAGCCTCAAAATTCCTGGATTCTAATGGTAATCACAAAGAGTTTGGCATGGATGCAAGGAAAGCACATGATGGTACGCTAGAATATAGCTCAAGAGATTCACATATTGGAGCACATTCTAGGAGATCTGACTTAGAAACTCTAGGATATAATTTACTAGACTGGCTCACTGGTACATTACCTTGGAAAACAGCAGAAGTCCTTGCTGAACCAGATTTAGTTCACGCACTGAAGAAAAACTTCATGAGCAACATTAAATTGCTCTTAAAAACATGTTTCAAAACTGAATTCTATCCACAGTTCTTGGAGAAATACTTGCAATATGTGACAAGGTTAGATTTTACTGAAAAACCTGACTATGACTATTGCAAAAGTCTGTTTAGAAGTGAATTATTGAAAAATGGATATATTTTTGATAAAGAACTACTTCTTAATTTCAATGAAGCGCCAAAATCGCCGATTAACAGGAATTGCTATTCCAAGAGACTAGGTACTAAGAACACGCCACCTGATTTTCTTGCAAGGAACGGAATAAAGAAAGCATACGAAAGGGAAAATGTATTTTCTCTTGAGAATGATCTAAAATTGGAACTCCTAAAGCAAACTTTAAACACTTCCAGTGATGGGCAAAGAAAGCCATGTTCGTCACGTAATTTCTTTATATCCGATGCGGATTTGGTCTCGCGTTTGAAGAAGACTTTGACGCCACATGACATTTTTGGTAAAAAGCTATCGCCGAAAATGTTGCGATCTAACAAGAGAAATATAAAACGTAAAGGTATGAGACGGCACAGGAATAGTATTGGGAAGTTTGGCAATTTCTTGGGTTCAGCTAGGCAGTTTACATGGGCGGAAATATTAGCTGGAAATCCGGAAGATATTATTCGTAAAGAGCGCAATCCGCCACCGGTAGACACATTTGTAGATGACGATTCTACTTGTAAATATAGGATTAGGAAGCTATCCAATGCATCTGATAATTCCGACTCAAACCTTCAATCGCCTCTATTACAGAAAGACTATTTACTAGCCTTGAATCCTACATATGCTATGAAAGATGTGGTTGCCAATTTCAAAAAGAAAGTGTCGAAAAAATCTCAAAAGACTACTGAAGACTGTAATCAAGGATTTGAAGGATATACTCCAGCAATGATTAGAGTTATTAAATTAAGGGAAAAACGTGACAGTAAAGATAAATTAGAAGCCGTAAAGCCAGAAAATGAGCAAATAACCAGTAAAAGATATACTAGGTCCATGGCAAGCAAATCTAAACAACCTATACAACAAAAGACTGTAAGAAATGTGAAAAAGAATGAAGTAGTGTCTCAAAAACAATGTGAGTCTCTTACAGAAGATAAAAATGATTCAACACCACCTCAAACAAGAAAATCAAGTAGAGTTAGGAATAAACAGGAAGCTAAAGATATTGAAAGTCCTCAGTCACAAAAATCTTCACCGAAAAGTGAGTATATTAGTTTGTTTTGAAACATATAACAAGTTGAAATTAATTTAAACATTCGTAATATGTAAGGTATAATTATGTAAAGTATAAATTTGGCCAGTAGAACACATACACAAGTCACAACACCCATTATAATTTGTGTTAAAACTGTCAAATATTTAAACTTTATTTAATTCAGTGTGAATTTAAAATATGTTACAATTCATATGTAACAACTATGAAATAATAACAACACTTCTATATTTGCAATAACTTTGAATATTTCATAATTAAATTATAATAAATGTATTTTTTTTATTCTAGAAACACCAGTACGTAAGAGAACAACAGTTACCGTCAACAGGTTAAGGCTGAGGAGCAGTAAACGCAAAAAATAAAGTTCAAATTTAAGTGTCTACATGTTAGAATAAGTTTTGTTGGCAATTAATTTTTTTTTTACTTCTGTATCTGAGGGTTTAATAGGTACATCCTAAAGATAACCATAATATGGTTTAATCTTTTTTATTGATGTTTACGACCAATGACTTAGCAAATCTATGACATTGTAATTTAAATGCATCTTACCCCACCCTCATTATTCTCAACTAGTTTAAGAGGAGGCATTAACAGACATTAAGAATGCTGAAAATAGATGGATAATTGAAAAGGTTAAAAATAATTTAAATTGTTCCAACATTTGGTTCAGAATTTATTATTTTTTTAAAAGTGATTGCCATTAAATAGATTTACTGTGAATGTGTTATGATCAAATAAAATATCATTTTTATAAAGGCTTTTATTTCCTTGTCCAAACATTGCTGTAGAGAAATCATACAACCAAGCATGCAACAGTCAAAGTTGTTCCATTAGGTGTGATTATAAGTTTACATCGGTTTAAGTCTGTTCAATTAATTTCATTTTTATTTCGGACCAATAAGAAGTCTTAAATAAGATTACAATTGGAATTAAAATATGTAAGAGGTAAGATTTTCATCAAAATATTTAAAATACAGATTATTTATTCTGTTTAATCTGTCATTTACTTTGACATTGACTTTTCATTTGACATTATTAAATGACAGGAATCCAATTGGCATTTCCTGTAAGCTCAGAAGGCAGAGCTGTCATTTTTTCAGTTTCCTATCATAATTATCATGACTTACGTATTTCGTGTAGTTTAATTCAAATAAATAAACTAACTTGTCCACTACAGTGTTAGTGACAAGAATTTAGTTTAACTGAAGCAGTGTTGGTTATTTACCAAGTTGTTCCTGTGTGAAATGTTATAATTGGTGACATAACCTACAATCTATATCGTGCCTTAGTACTGTAAAGTTTATAAACCCTCGTCATAGTTTGAAAAGTTGAATAAAATGGAAAACGAAAGAATCAGAAACGTTATCCGTGTGGGTTCAAGGAAAAGCGAGGTATTCAAATCGTCTATCTATTAGATAACCGATAAGCAGATACTTTATTAGTCGTATTATTTTAGTTTTTAGATAATTTATTTACGATAATATAATCGAAATTTGCGACAAAAATACATTATTAGGTGTAGAAAAACTCCAATATATACACGTGAAATGGCATTTCAACTCTCAGGGACATTAAACATGCTCTGCCTATATTATGCAAATTAAATATTTTAAAATACAACTTGTTTTGTAGTTCAAGTTTTATCATGAATTAAAGTGACATTATTTTATTGTATCTGTTTAAGTTTTGTGAATCAATATGCATATAAATTAGGCTAACTTCCTCAAAAATATATTTCTATTTTTTTATTATTAACTATTAAAACAAAATGGGATGGAGACATTTGTAAAATAAAACCATATTGGATTTTGAAAAAACATGAAGTCCAACACTTTTCGTATTGTCAGTGATTAAACTCATAAAAAGGAGGAATAAAGGGATAAATATTTAAGGCAAATAATTTAAAAACTCATTTCAATATAATTTATGAATTGTTTATTTATTTATTAATAACAATATACATATAATTTTATTGCAGCTGGCGCTCATACAGACAAACTATGTAATTGATTGCTTGAAGAAAGTGTATCCAGATAAAGAATTTACATTAGGTAATTATAACTTAATTATTTAAATTATATTGATCATTAAAAACTATCTCAGGTAACTAATTAAACCATTCATGTTTTAGAAAATAGTTAAATTATGTATTCAAAACGTTATATGTATGTTCATTTACTATTTGTTTAAAAGTATGTTCATTATACGGACCATATTTGATACTGGCTGTGCCCCGCGGTTTTCAAGCATAGCTCCTGCAAGTCTTATTGTGATGATAGGCTATATTATAGCCTATAGTCTTCATCGATAAATGGGCTATCAAACACTGAAAGAATTTAACAAATCAGACAGGTAGTTCTTGAGATTAGCATATTCAAACAAACAAAAATCTCTTCAGCTTTATAAATAATTGTAATATATATATTATGTACTAGCGGTCCGCCCCGGCTTCGCCCGTTGTACATGTTTACGTTTTCTCTACATAAGAACCATCCTCGTACTTCAAGGAATATAATAAAAAAAGGATTATCGAAATCGGTTCAGCCGTTCTCGAGTTATGCGCTTACCAACACATTTTGCGATTCATTTTTATATATAAGATTTATATATTATGTGATTTTCATAAATTTTATTTAAAATAATCAAAAAACAACCTACTACTAGCTTGAAAAGGATCTCTAATATAGTTATTAAACAGTTATAATGCGGAGGAAATATAATTAATGACTGCATCTCCCCTCTGTAACATATATGAGCATAACTGCAGTTATCCTTACTTGTATTATAAATGCAAAAGTGTCTGTTTGTCTGTCTTTCATGTTGTATTGGTGCAAATTTATTATAGAATTTTTTAAAGTAACAGTTTCTCGCTAAAACTAAACATATTTAAATTAAAATTAGTAAAGTACGATTCAATCTTAATGGCGGCTCGGAAGTTAGGTGCAGGTCCCTTAATGTCCCGCTAATACCTCAAATCGTTCTCTGCGCTTCGGATCGTACGATGTTCCGAGACGCCATTAAGTTTGAATCGTACTATCCATACTAATATTATAAATGCGAAAGTAACTCTGTCTGTCTGTCTGTCTGTCTGTTACTCAATCACGCCTTAACTACTTAACCAATTTGCATGAAATTTGGTATAGAGATATTTTGATACCCGAGAAAGGACATAGGATAAGTTTTATCCCGGAAATCCGACGGGAACGGGAACTATGCGGGTTTTTCTTTGACTGCGCGGGCGATGCCGCGGGTGGAAAGCTAGTAATAATATAAATTTAGGCATAGAATAATTTATTTTAATTTAAGGAACACATACCTTGTATGTTTTATAAACTTTTATTTACCTATGTGTTGTGAAAAATTATGATTGAAAAATGTGCCTATTTTATCAATCAATAAAAATTAAAAATAAATATACTACAAGTGGTAACAATTAGATTGCAATTTTTTTTAAATAGTCCTTATTTTTCAATTTTTTTATCACTATGACTGGGAAAATATCAAATTTATATATTTTTATCTCTTTATTATATCAGTGTGGCTTATGTTTCGGCATTATTTAATTACATACTAGTTTCCCGCCCGCGGCATCGCTCTCATTTTCAAAGAAAAACCCGCATAGTTCCCGTTCCCTTGATATTTCCAGGATCAAATCTATATATCCTTTCTCAAATTTCAAACCATCTCACATTATTCAAAATGGTTCACTGTATTAGGCGTGAAAATGAGGCAGAAAGACCAACAGACACACAGACAGAGAATTTCGCATTTATTTTATTAATAATATTAGTTTAAATTTAGATTTACACTCGCGAATTTAAGTTACGAAAATATAGTATTCGTCTAAAACGATTAGATAAGAAATTACATAACTTATTATTTGTTTATAAAAGGTACAAGATATCAGTGACCTAATGATGATGAGTTATGCCAAATAACTATAGTCCAATTTGAATCTTTTCTACAAAAAATATGAAAAAATTATGTATTTTGTATTAAAAAAAATATTAAAAACGTAACAGTCATTTGCAAAATATAATATTTTTATTAATATTTTAATGCAAAATGGATATATGTAATTTAAAATCCCAACACACAATTAAGGTTTAAAAAAAATTAACTACGATTTTTTTATTTATTATCTGCAGTAACCATGACAACCCTGGGTGACCGCATACTGGATGTGTCGCTCCCGAAAATCGGGGAGAAATCACTCTTCACAAAGGACCTTGAAGACGCGTTGAGAAATAATACTGTAGATTTTGTAGTGCATTCTCTAAAAGATTTACCGACAACACTACCAGATGGACTTGCTATAGGCGCTGTTTTTGAGAGGTATGTTATTGAATATTTAGTTTCTTAAAGCATTCAAATGCTTTTATAAATATATTTTTTTAAAGAATAGAAAAAAATTGCTCTCGTGGCGAACCCGGAATAGCGAAAATGTATCTTGTGTATATTTTATCATGTATATTAATATTCTTCTTTTTTGTTTAGAGTCCCACCCAATGAAAGACCGTTGTGATTTTACGCAAGTAATTTGTTTCCTAAGATACATACCTATGTTATTCTTTAATATTTTGTGAGTGTATTTAAACAACATACATTTTTCCAATATCTAAATTGTCAACACGAGGAAGGAAATGCCGAATCACAATCAGCGATCTTTCGCATTTTTTAAAACATTGAAATCGATTAAATACCAAACGTATTGTTTCATATGTAGATGGATTTTAATATTATTTTTAAGGATTTACGATTTTTGTCAATATCCTATGTAATGTAAATTTAAATTAATAGTAATAGAAGGAGGTCACAATTATACCGAATGTATTGCAGATCCAAAAAAAAATAGAATGTTGCTAGGCAAGTTATACTTTGTAAGATTCTAGCCATAGAGTATAGAAACCGGTTTTAATTCAATCAATAATTTATTTATTAAGGCGCAGATAAACACAATCATAGATATAGTATTTTTTATTTTAATATTACTTCAGTTTCATTAACTTGTATCGTTTTGTGATGCAATAAATACGTTTCGAATTTCCAAAATGCAACGTTTTTTATTAAATTTTAATAGAATATTAGTTGTACTCGGTACATAATACCGTCAGGAACAAAAATTTAGATATCCAATGTGTTAAATTACGCCATTTTGTTTAATCACGCACATCTTATTTCACAAAATTGTTCTTAAATTTTCGTTTTAGAAAAGTGGTCTTAGATTCTTAGTAAAAATAAAAACAATGGCGTAGTCTTACTATTATAAAATTCGTAAATCATTTTTTAATTGAAACTATTTTTTTCTTTTTGATGTCGCCTTAAGTTATAAAAGAATTTCCTAGAACTAGAATGTAGTATTGCACACTCGACTAATGCCTACAATTTTATCGCAAACTATATTTTTAAAACCATTTATTTCGTTGATAATGAATGAATATTTTATTATTTGATGAACATATTAATATGTTTAACCTGAGAAATAATAAAATAAATTTGGTATGATACCTAGATCAAACTAGCTAAGAAATTACGAATATGTATCTATCTCTATAACTTATAGTCGTGCGTGTCTTAAAAAAATTAAAAGGGTGCTTTATGTAAATATAAATAATTATTAAGTTTTTATAAAGTTATAGTGCACAAAAAATGAGATAGATATTTAGAATAATGACTTTTTTTCGACAGAGAAGACCCGAGAGACGCGCTAGTCGTCCGGGAAGATATCAAGGAAACCACACTCGCTGACCTTCCAGAAGGTTCTGTTATTGGTGAGTCAAATATATAAAACTAGTTTTTGCCCGCTGCTTCGCTCGCGTTCGATTTGTAAAATTTAACCATTCACGAATCCATCTAAAGACACGCAATGGAGCGATTTAAATAAAAATATATTTTCGAGAATTTGCCCTCTGGTTGAATAGTTTTTAGTTTTTACTTAGCTATATTTTTGGTAAACATATAATATAAATTGTATGTCTGGAGATAATTAGAAGGCCAGAGAGTGATAATAGGCCAGTCATTCAATTCATTCAATAGAGCGATTTTATACAATTTTAGGTATGTCTCGAATAAAATATTTTTTAATTTAATATTTTAATTAAATATTTTTTTTAAAGGTACATCATCATTACGTCGAACAGCCCAACTGAAAGGTAGTTACCCTCAACTGAAAGTGATCGACGTTCGAGGGAACCTTAACACGCGGTTAAGGAAACTCGACGATCCTACAACGGAATACAGCGCATTATTGCTTGCACACGCCGGCTTGCAACGGATGGGATGGGGAAATAGGGTTACTAGGGTAAGTTATATTATAGGGGTATTTATGTTTTAAGGGAATTATTTTAATATTGATAAATATAGGGGTTTAATAAGGAATAGGGTTTGGATTTCATTAAACAGGTGTATCTAAAATACTAACAGGATTATTGATGTATTACAATTTACAATACTAAAACAAAATTTTATGTACGGATAATTCTCATTTTCATTATTTAGTACATTTTATATTTTATATATATGGTAAAGTAAAGATTCTTATTTAGATATTGTAGATTCGATAGACCTTTTTTTACTAAATATAGCAAGTTACGACGTTACTTTGCCATCTAGAAAAGTACTATTACGTCTATGAATAATTTAGTACAAAAAAAATGCTTCTCTATATGTACATACATATAATATGTTTCAACCACACCCAAAAAACAATATCTTTATCAGTCTACATGCAAATTATAAACACACGCATAAAATATCGTCTTGACAATGAAAATCTTTGTTCCGATTCAATAACAAGGACTAAATTAATATTCGTAAATTGCAATGTGATTAATTGCCAATCGAATTATTAAAAACTAAACTAGAACACCGGTCAAGGTTGGTTTAGGAAGTAATTATGAATTGTGAATAATTACTGTTCTGTGAAAATATTTTTACGCTATTGTTTTTTTAGGGTTCCGTAGCCAAAATGGCAAAAACGGAACCCTTATAGTTTCGTCATGTCCGTCTGTCCGTCTGTCCGTCTGTCCGTCTGTCACAGCCGATTTACTCGGAAACTATAAGTACTACAGTGATGAAATTTGATGGGAATATGTGTTGTATGAACCGCTACAAAAATATGACACTAAATAGTAAAAAAAAGAATTGGGGGTGGGGCCCCCCATACATGTAACTGAGGGATGAAATTTTTTTTTTCGATGTACATACCCGTGTGGGGTATCAATGGAAAGGTCTTTTAAAATGATATAAAGTTTTCTAAAAAACATTTTTCTTAAAGTGAACGGTTTTTGAGATATCAGCTCTCAAAGTCGTAAAAAGTATGTCCCCCCCCCTCTATTTTTATAACTACGGGGTATAAAATTCTAAAAAAAATAGAGGTGATGCATGCTAATTAACTCTTTCAACGATTTTTGGTTTGATCAAAGTATCTCTTATAGTTTTTGAGATAGGTTGATTTAACTGTAATTTATTATATTTGCTGCTACGGAACCCTTTGTGCGCGAGCCCGACTCGCACTTGGCCGGTTTTATTTTTTACATGATTGCTATGTATGTGTCTATTTACTGCTATGTTTTTCAGGTTTCATGATTTGAAATGTAACATGTATAGACATGCTTTTTGTATCATGAACAACTGTTTGTCAAAATCTAAAATCTAAATATATAAAAAAAATAAAGTCATTTTTCTTTATCCATAAGAAGATTTAACAAGATCTTGATTATTTACAAGCTTCCATGAGTCTTCATCACCCTATTTTTCTACCTACCTTTCGGATATTATATGGTGTCAAATTTATTAAGAACAATACAAACAAAAATTGTATTACAAATCTCTCTCTCGTTCGATTTCAATTGTTTAAGCATGTTTCAAATCCATTTTCAAAGTTTTTCTCTATAAATAGCATTTTCACATAATTATACTAAAGAATATATTATTTTAGGTGTTGCCATGTTCAGAAATGATGTACGCAGTGGGCCAAGGGGCTTTGGCGGTAGAATGTAGAGCGGATAACGAAGAGATTCTAGAAATGTTGGCGCCTTACAACCACGTGGAAACGTATTGCAGAGTCTTGGCTGAGAGGAGCTTTTTGAAGACTTTAGGTTGGTATTGCCATGCGAAAAAAAATTTCGTGCATTTTTTTTTATAGAAATAGCCAGGCATTTGACTGCACCATTATATGTATATTACTAGCGACCCGCCCCGGCTTCGCACGGGTGCAATGCTGATACTAAATACACTACAGAAAAACTGTGAACGTTGTATATAAAAACATAGCGGCCCGGCCGGCCGGTACCGCCGCAAACGCTACGTGCCGCAATTTTTAAATCTGTAATATCTTCGCAAAAAAAAATTCACTTAAATCATACGGTGTAAAGGGCCATATAGATCTATATTAAATGAACAATGTATTCAAGGTATTTAATTGGTTAAGGATTAATGCTGAATTGGTTAAAATCGCTTCGAAAATTAGCCATTATTTGTCGTAAAAAGTAAATGACAAAAAAAAGTTATTGTGGATTATCCATAAGAGATAGACATATACCATCGCTGACTTTTCTGTAGACCTTTTCAATGTGTACAATACTTTGTACATTATTTTGATAAAACTCGTAGGGTTCAGCCTGCGTTTGCAATCTAAGCGGAAAAAATGTAATTTTTTACGACATCACATTAGAAACCTCAAAAATAACAGTACTTCTCCACTATTTAATGGGTGTTATTATACATATAAACCTTCCTCTTGAATCACTCTATCTATTAAAAAAAACCGCATCAAAATCCGTTGCGTAGTTTCAAAGATTTAAGCGTACAAAGGGACATAGGGACAGGGAAAGCGACTTTGTTTTATACTATGTAGTGATTTATATATAAGAAAGTTGTTCATACTGTAAGTTCTTTTTCATTCAAAAAACATAATTTTTTCTAGTAGTGGTGATCAAAATATACACACACTATCTAATTGATTTAGTTTTGTAATCACTACGCGGAAAAAATATACATTTAAAACCAATAAGATATATTCCCTTTAAAACAATTTTAGAGTAGAGTTATAATATAATAATATTATCTATATTCTATACACTAAACACGTTTTTAAACCATATTATTATTATATTTCACAGGTGGCGGTTGCAGCGCCCCTGTAGGAGTTTCGACCAAACTAAAAAAACTAGACACGAATTTCTCTCTAACCATATCTGGAGGTGTCTGGAGTTTAACCGGAGACACAAGGATCGATCACACGCTCGAACAAACGTTCGAACAAATAAAGAAAACACAGAAACACAAACTAAGCCCCACAGAAGATGAACCCAAAAAGAAAATCAAAGTAGACGAAACTAGAACGGATAAAAACTACAATCCCTTAGAAGAAATGGACAAAATGATAAAGGAAAGGCGGGGAAATTTAAGCTGTGTTGATACCAGGACTTCAGAAGAAATTAAGGCCCTATCGGAAACTATATTTTGTGGTTTGACAGAAAATAAAAGTATTCCGCTTGACGTTATTCAGAAATGTGATAGTTTAGGTCGAAACCTGGCAAATGAATTGATATCTAAAGGCGCTTTAGAGGTTATGAAGGTATCTCAAGATATTATAAGAAGTTCTGTGCAATCTTGATGTTTTGACGCAGTTTTTTATATTTTATTGGATTTTAAGTTTTGCTCACATAGGAAAATTACATTTTTTGTTATTGATATACGGTAGTAAAAGCTCTGGCAATATGAAATTAAAATGTATGCTTTCTAAACAAATTTGCAATATTTATGTTGAGCACACAAAGAAAAATGTACAAATTTTTTGTAAATTTTTGGTGTCGGTTATAAAGAATTAAGTAATATATTTCGTTGAATCTTTAATAACTAAGCGACGAGATCAGAGAACATTTTCCTTACCAGTCCATATTTTAAAATTGGGTGATAAAAAATTACATTCCTTTTTGTCAACAGGTTTTTGACAAAATTATAATTTCGAATGCGCATTCATTTTTATAATTTATACTTTATATAATAATGTGCTCAATTTCGGGATTCCCGCTACAAGTCCCTTCTATGAATTTGGTTTAAATTTTATGTTAATTTCACTATTTATGAATTTTTCCAATTTATAATTTCACAGTGCACAAAGTCAAATGTGATTTTTTTACTAGTCTTTCGGGTGCAATATCATCATACTATGTGTATGTGTCTTTTTTATACATATTTTGTATTAATTGGAAAACATATTATGTTTCCCATATAAGTATGGGACCCATGTAATATGACTGTTTGTTACTTTTTACCCTAATTTTTTTATCTGGTGCTAAATAATGTACAAAATCGACAAACCGACAAATAATTTACTTATATATATAGTGTTCATTTCATAAAGGTGCAAGGGGAATGGTTTTTGGGTTACAATATAATTAATTTCAATTATTATATTATGTTCTTGTTAACCCTTCTTTTCCAAATGAAATAATGTCATCAATTTTTGTGACAAGCTATAAGTTTTCGCCAGTTTTCTTTATTTCAATAACTTTTTTCTTTAATCTCTGAAGATTTGAACTCAGTCCTAAACATCCATGTAAAATATTAGGAAAAATATACGTATTGTATCTAAACACGTACTTTACGTAAGTTTATTCACAAAGGTGATATTAAAATTTAATAATTAAAAAGTTTGTGAAGAATAAATACTTGAAAATTGTCATAATATTTAATATTGATATTTATTTCTGGAACATAAATTTATATCAAATATTGTTTTTCAGTTTTTTATTTAAAAAAACATTTAATATATTATGTTATGTACTTTTTTGTTTAAAAGTTCTTGTTGTGTTCATTGAGATAATATTAATATGGAGATGACACCGCCTACATCACTTATGTTCCACTCAACATACGTCATGTGACGTATGTTGAGCGGTATTTTTTAATGGTTTTAAAGTGAAACGCATCAAACATGCCTTCGTGTGTGTCACGATATTGCACAAATAATACAAATAATACGGAAAAGTGCAAAGGAATAACTTTCATCGTTAAGTACCTAACTAGATAATAATTTTTAAAACTTAGTTAGAGCAAAAAAATTATTGTTCCAAATAAAGAATTTTGAATTTTGAATATTAATATGGAGATGACACCGCCTACATCACTTATGTTCCACTCAACATACGTCATGTGACGTATGTTGAGCGGTATTTTTTAATGGTTTTAAAGTGAAACGCATCAAACATGCCTTCGTGTGTGTCACGATATTGCACAAATAATACAAATAATACGGAAAAGTGCAAAGGAATAACTTTCATCGTTAAGTACCTAACTAGATAATAATTTTTAAAACTTAGTTAGAGCAAAAAAATGGCGCACAGATTTTGTTCGTGGTGTCTACTCCATACGTAGTAATATTATCTCAATGGTTGTGTTAGAAATTTTATTTCAAAGCATTGTTTTAACTTCATTGCTATGACGAGAGCTGAATATTGGAGCTCTCTTATGACTTTAGACGATCTTTATGCATGACAAATATACAAAATTGATATGTTTATAATTAAGTAATATATTAATAAGAGGTCATGCATGCATGCGTCATTTGAACAACCAACCAACGAAAATGCAGACAACCACCAATCTTCTATACTTATAATAAATCTGTAGAGAGGCCAATTCTGTACATGAAATATATTTAAAAAAAAACTATGAAGGGGTGATAAGGGATCGCTACTGATGCCAAAAATGCAATCAGTAAAATTTTTGTCTGTCTGTCTGTCTGTCTGTCTGTATATTCGCTATAGACACAGAAAGTACACGACGGATTTTAACCAAATTTGGCACAATTATTCTTCATACTCCTGGGCAGGTTATAGTAAAAGAATCATGTAAATCGGTGTAGAAACACCAAAGTTATACATGAAATACGCTATAAGTCATCGCGCGTGAATACAGAATCATGCCATAAGGATTATTTTTGTGTATCAGTTGCCGCGTTCGACGCGCTTCGCGGCGGGAGCTATAAAAAGGCGGCGGGTCCGCACCCGTTTCGCGTTGTCACGGCATCACGTGTGAACGGCTGAACCGATTTCGATAATTCTTTTCTATTATATTCCTTGAAGTACGAGGATGGTTCTTATGTAGAGAAAACGTAAATATGTTCCACGGGCGAAGCCGGGGCGGACCGCTAGTTTGTAAATATATTGTTATTAGTATAGTTAATGTTATTGCGGAATTGTTTTGTAAATATATGTAGATAGGTAGATACTTATTAATAATCGGACATTATAATCACGTACTTATTGTTATTGTTGATTTTGGGATATTTTATGAATAAATGGTGAAACTGGGTACGATTATATAGTTTTATTTGTGAATAAGCAATCCCCGATACCTATAATATCATAGTAATTTACAAATATTAAGATATGTACTATAGAACAGGGGGAATGAAAACATCTCCACACACACTTTTAATAGTACCAATAATTCACACTCTACTTTTACAACTGTAACAATATTTCATTATATACGATACGATTATGGTTTTTCAAACGTTTGGAAATTCATCTGATTTGACTGATTATAGAAAAAAAATATTGTTGTTTACAATCACCCCTGTTCACAATTACCTACCCACCCTAAGTTCTATAATTTTGAGTAATATCATATAATATGTAGAAGACATTTCAAAGCATTCTCGCACCGCACATTTTCTTCGCACATTATATTTTGTGGAAAAGCACCGTGTTTTCGTTACATCGATCGTGATATTGACCAATGAAATAATCGGTAGATATAGGTAGTGAGTCAAATACTTTTTCATCATTCAATTTTATTTGCAAGTGCTGTTGTTGGTGGATTAGAAAGACAAAAGAATAATATCGCACCAATTATATCGACTAATACAATTAGTTATGTACTATTACTTTGGAATGGAACATTATTGAAAGCTATTCTAATGACAGGATTCGCAAAAATTGTGTCTTTTTAGTAAAAAAATTGTCTACCCTCCCATTATGCAGTTAACAGCATAGTCTATTTATACAATAGTTTCGGCCCAAATGCACATAACTGCAGTTTATTCATATGAATTCTATAAAATATGATGTTGCAACAAATAATATGTACTTAAATAAAACAACAATTATTACAATACTTTTATTTCACAATAAAATCTCAATCAAAACTCAAGCATTCTTAACCAGTTGTGAACACAAATTCCTAAATAACACTAACAATACCTACATTATCGTTGAACTTTACTCTCATTAAAAACGCGCGAAGATTTAAACATGGCGGTAATTTCAAGTACACGTTCACAGCCTCTGTACTCGAGTTGAAAATAAAGAAACGTGACAACAATAAAATAATTAAACGAAGCATGAAAATAAAAATAGAATTGAAATAACAATTTCGAAAAATCGAAACGTCATTACCATATTCAAAACTGACATAATTAAAAAAAAAACAATAGACAAGATTTGACAGCCAGGAACAATTATGCACAGATAAATAATAACATCGAAAAAGGGTACAGATAGCGAAAGAATTGATAGGCCATAAACTAAAAACAATTTTATTATTTATTTATTCGACGTCTTCCTCCTGCAGCGCGCCGCCGCTCGCCCGCATCGACGCGCGGAGACGCTCCGACACTTCGGGCAGCTTCTTGAGCAGCAGGTGGAAGATTGGCGCCGGCATTGTTTGTTGCAGTACCTGCAATTTAAAAAATATATTAACTATACATTTTTAAACAATATTGTGTGGTGTTATTAACTTCTAATTTTTTAATATGAACGCAACAGTATGTACCCCAAAGTAGCAATATATTAAGCCTGCTGTGAAAATTGTCAGTGGTAGTGTAGCTTTATATATTATAATAACATTTATAAAACGTAATTTTAAGAAAATCCATCTTAAAAATTTGATTATTTAAATTTTAAGAGTATAAATTAGTATGCTGCTAATGTAGTAATATGTTGCTACAACTCATTCCTATATCCTAAACTCATATACCTTACAACTCATTCCTATATCCTAAACTCATATACCTTATCTGTATGAGCGGCCGTACACAGGCGGCTCGAGCAGTTAACGGCTGAGCGACGTACACGGACTGCTCGAGCGGTCGGTCGTTGCCAGCAGTGGATGAATGTCTATAGTTCAACAGTCGCGGCCTCAAGCCGTCCGTCTCAACTGCTTGATGCGGTCCGTGTACGGCCGCCCTATTATCTACACTTTTCAAATAACTTATTAAGTATCTACTCACGCTAAGCAACTGCTGCGTCTGTCCGCACACAGCTACCGCTTGGCCGAGATGCTCAACACCCGCTTCCAGGTCACCAGCTGCCAACAACTCTTCACCAAGTTGGATCTGAAAACATTAAATTGATGATGTTTGTATGAACGCGCCAATCTCGGGAAGAAATGGTTTGATTTAAAAAATTATTTCGGTGTTAGATAGCCCATTCATCGAGGAAGGCTATAGGTTATATATCATCTCGCTAAGACCAACAGGAGTAGAGCACTGCGGGTAAAATACGGAGCACAGCAAGTAACTACATAATAAGCCTTTACATTTGCCACTGCTATTTTAGAATAAAAAATTAAATTTGAAAATTTTCATTATAATTTTTAACCTCCTTAAAATAAGATCATCATTTCTATATTTGGAGCATTTTATAGAGTCAGAATCAGCAAAAATGCTGTATCATTACTGTCACTTATAATTAATTAACTAATACTTATTTATATCTTCACACAATTATATTCACGATAGTAAGGGTCGGCGTAGATATGTCGGAGCGCAGAGCGTTTTTCATTGTCAAACTATTATCAACATTATCCTCATTGATATAAATTTCAAAATCAAATAACAATTTATTACGGTGAATCATCTAAGCGATCGCATGCGAATGCGTAGTGCTATGCGCTTTTGGATATTATTATAATCAGGACAATGTCATTAATAGTTTCACAATAGCTATGCGCACCGCCATATCTGCACCGGCCCTAAAGTTATAAGCGCACTTATCATTTTATCTAAAATCAATAGTATTATAATACCTGTTGTAAGAAGAAACGTTGCATGGCTTCATGATCGTTCGTGTCTGGTAGCGGGCCGCCCATTGTGCGCGATCGTGACGCATTTTGTTGTGCCTTTTGTCTGCCTGTAATATTTTAATTAGATTATAATTAAATGATCAATAATGGATATTCATATTCTTTCTAAAATAATGCTTATTGCATTAAATTATGAAGTCAAAAAAGGTACATAATATACTTATTTCAAGGATACATGAAAAATATATATTTGAATAGCTTTCCTGCTTGCACGATCAACAAAAACTAATAATAAATAATTAATTATTTGATGTACTTCACACATATCTCTCAACTATAAAATCATATCATAAAATCACTGTCTTGAAATATAAAAGAAAGAGAAACAAACACTTTCACATGTATATTAGTGATGATAAAATGCTTATAAAAAAAGGTAAAACTTGAATGCCTTCTTGGCTGCAAAATAAATATATTATGTAACTTGCCAGAGCTATAACCATGTTGTTGCCTATGATTTGTGAGCAATTAAAAAAAAGAAAATGTTATTTAATGACGCCGGCAAGAAATATGTGCATTCTATCGTTATTTATGTGTGCATTCAGATGTGTAAATATCACTTTCTATGTTTCTAATTGTTTATAGTCAGAATTATTGAGAGATGCTTTATTTATATTAATGTATATATTTTTATAACATCACCATTTGCTTGAACGGTGTGGAAACCGACATGTCCAAGAATCAAAAAGTACAGACATGTCGAGAATCAAAAACTTCAATGACATGTGACATCCATGTAACATATAACCCGCACTTGTCCATCATAGTGGATTATGGCCTGATCGAAGGCCCGTGTCGAAGCAGTGGGAACATAATCGGCTGATGATGATGATATATAGATGATTTTCCTAATGACAGTTCCAAATTCTGCCTTTTTCTTAAATCTTTTCATAGTTTGTTACTTTAGCTACAGATGATATTTCTAATCACTTTAGGAATTATTCAAGACAAGCGGTCTGCCCCGGCTTCGCCCGTGGTACATATTTCGCAATAAAAGGTAGCCTATGTTCTTTCTCAGGGTCTATAGATTTTCTGTGCCAAATTTCATCAAAATTGGTTAAGAGGTTTATGCGTGAAAACAATACATACATACATAATTACAAACTTTTCCTCTTTATAATATTACATATTAGTATATTAGTATAGATAGTATAGATTAATTATTTTAACCTTTATATTTACTTCTTGGTACATGTTTTTATAATGAACTAGCATTCCGCCTGCGGCTTCGCCCGCGTTTTCAAAAAAAAACCCGCATAGTTCCCGTTCCCGTGGGATTTCCGGGATAAAACCTAGCCTATGTCACTCAGAAATGATGTAGCTTTCCAACAGTGAAAGAATTTTTCAAATCTGCCAAGTAGTTTCGGAGCCTATTCAATTCATACAAACAAACAAAAAATCAAACCTTTCCTCTTTATAATATTTGTATAGATGTATAGATGTATAGATGTATAGATAATTATCAAATATTTAATACATATTGCTGTATAACTGTGTTTGGAATGTTATGAAATTATTTTTATTTCTATGATGAAATGTTGTGTATTATGGGTAGGTCTGAATCAACCAGCATTTATTTTGTTACCCCTAACGTTCACCAGACCAGCTAGTATAACTATAAATGCTTAATTATTACATACATCTAAATACAGGCATGTATTTTTAATACTACCTCAGAAATTTACACTCTATTTTGCATATGGCTACAAATGCATGTTGAAAAAAGCTGTTTAATAATTAATTAATAGTAACTAGGAGACACACAACCAATATCTAAATACATACATATTACATTTAGATAAATCCATTAGTCCAAAACTCCAAAGAATACTAATTTGTGAATATTATTATAAAATGTTATTACTATATATTTTGTCTACTTCATTTGCTCATACATTACTGCAAGTATAAAGGGTAAACGTAGCTGGTGTCTGGTAAAACAATATTGAGAATTTAAACCACAGTTTAAACTAAAAAACGTGACATTGTTACGTACCGAAAAATTTTTAGGTTGTTATTATACAACAGCTGATAATATATTACTTGTAAAGCGCCGGAAAATTTGTGCACAACGTTCATTGTAAGAGTGAGTTAAAATAAACTTTAAATATAAAACTTACGTTCTCTCAATTTCTTTTTGTAAAGCGGATCCTTTCTGCGTTGCTGATCAAAATACACACAATACCCTAAGAAAAGAGTTCCGGCTAGGCCAACTGCAATTCCAAGAGTTGTGCGTGTTAGTTCCATTTCAAAATATGTTTTGTAGCAATAGATTCATATAAATAATCGAATTCCACGTCTTTTTAGTTACAAAATTTAATGTCCGCCATTTACTGAAGAGAAAGAATGAATGTTGGTATCCCTGTTTTTCACTATTGTTATGATTTTTTGGATACGTTCTATATATGCATTTATGTAATTATTTTAATAATTACTTAATAAATTCATGTAACTGAATTTCCTATTTTTATTTAATGCAG
Organism: Colias philodice; assembly: GCF_061535455.1. Classification (NCBI taxonomy): domain Eukaryota; kingdom Metazoa; phylum Arthropoda; class Insecta; order Lepidoptera; family Pieridae; genus Colias; species Colias philodice. The sequence continues at coordinate 4,140,151 of NC_143112.1, forward strand.
AGTAATATAATTTTATAAGGACAGATTAATGTGTTTAAATGAGAATTTATGTAAAATTAACAATATTTTATTTTATCTATGATGCCTTGAACATGTGGTGGAAAATAAATAAATTGCCATGTATAAAAAATATCGAATGTACACATGATTGAAATAGGAGATTTATCTTCCTTTTAAATAAATCCCTTTAATATTTATATATGCCGTTCGATCCCTGTAAGAAATACGCCTGTGAGATCCAGAGATGCCTTGTTGGTGAGTCAATTTAATATATTTTTAATTATGAAATCGCTTGCCGACTTCCGACATAATGTAGTCGCCATCTTTACTTCTATCCTTCAGTCGGCTCTAGATTTGCGGGCGTTTCATCGCCGTTTTTCAATGTTTTGCTCAATTATATCACAATTATTCCTTTCAAAATATACATAAAAAGTTCGTGAAGTGTTGCGTAATAGTTTGGTGTGAAAATGAGTTTTTTCGGATTCGGACAGACAGCGGATATCGAAATTGTATTCGATGATGCGGACAAACGTAAAGTTGCTGAGGTAAAAACGGATGATGGAAAAAAGGAAAAGCTTCTGCTTTATTATGATGGTGAAACTGTTTCTGGACGCGTAAATGTGACGTTGAGAAAGCCTGGGTCGAAATTAGAGCATCAAGGTATAAAAGTCGAGCTTATCGGACAAATCGAATTGTTTTATGATAGAGGTAATCATCACGAATTTATATCCTTGGTGAAGGAACTAGCCCGTCCCGGTGACCTTTTACAACACACCTCGTATCCCTTCGAATTCGCTAACGTGGAAAAACCTTACGAAGTGTACACGGGTGCGAACGTTAGACTCAGGTATTTTTTGCGAGCCACAATCGTTAGACGACTTACAGATATTGTAAAAGAAGTTGATATAGCTGTACACACACTATGCAGCTATCCCGATGTTCTAAATTCCATAAAAATGGAAGTAGGCATAGAAGATTGCCTCCACATAGAGTTTGAATACAACAAATCAAAATACCACTTGAAAGACGTAATTGTGGGTAAAATATATTTCCTACTGGTCAGAATAAAAATAAAACACATGGAAATATCAATAATTAAACGAGAAACCACCGGTTCTGGGCCTAATACATTTACAGAAAATGAGACTGTTGCTAAATACGAAATCATGGACGGTGCTCCGGTAAGAGGGGAGAGTATTCCGATTCGAGTGTTTCTAGCTGGTTATGACTTGACGCCCACAATGAGGGACATAAACAATAAATTCTCTGTAAGATACTATTTAAATCTTGTGCTAATGGATACTGAAGACCGCCGTTACTTCAAACAGCAAGAGGTTACGTTGTGGAGAAAGAGTGACAAGTCCCGATTGCCATTACATAATCCCCATCACCCACAAACGCAAACACTGGCAAATCCTCACCCTCAAAGGCAGCTTAGTGCATCAAGTGAAGAAAATTCTATAAGAACTGCATCTCCTAATGCTCCAGAAAATTTACAAAGGTCTATTTCACCCATGCCTACAGAAAAACAAAATGGACCTGCACAAATGGAAAAGGAAGAACCAGATCTATTACCAAACAAATTATCCAATACACATATTGAAAATCCATCGGAACTTCCTAAAACTAATGAAATATCTCAGCCTGTTAATGAACCTGAAATTGAAACGTTGGATGATAAACCTCTAGTGTCTGAAAAACCTACAATTAAAAACCAAGAAGCAGAGAAACCTCAAATTAGTGAAAAACCTCAAATCAACGATAAACCAAAAGCAAAACCGCAAGCCGAGAAAATAATGGTTGCGGAAAAACCATTGTTAGCGGAGAAACCACAGGTTGCAGAGAAGCCTGTATTATCACGACCAGAGAGTGTAGAAGCAAGTGCCAGCCAATAACCTCGTAACTTTGCGGTTGGCATTACGGCAACCCACAGAGACTGTATGTTTTCATATACGAAGACAATTGTTTAAACACATATGTATAGCCGATAGATTGTTATTGCCATTTCGTTTTTGATGTTTTATCAACGTAGGTTTATAAATAACTAATTAAGTGAAAACATTACGAAATTGTGATAAGGTATCTGAAAATAATGCACTAATATTTTAATTTATGGCACATCTCGAAGATGCTTTGCTAAAATGGAATCTTAAAGTACATATTTATTCAAAATTTAATCTAGGATAGAAGGAAATTATTAAAAATTGTATATCGGTGATGTATGCAAGAAAGATTTTCTTTTATTACTTTTTTATCTCATTTTTGATAAACATTCATTATTTACTATTGCATACAGAGCACTGTATTATATAGCTTAATATTATTTTTGCAAGATTTGTATATTTTTTACACAAATTAGTGTATTGTGAGAAAGCAATATATAAATATCTTTAGCCTTATATGTATATTAGGAAGGTCATGTCAAAGGGTGGTATATAATAGGTACCTCGTTAGATAATCTGTAGAAAACATTTTATTGTGAAAAACAAATTAATATAATTTTTAACATTTATGCATGTCTTTTATAGGCCTACCGTGACCATTAAATCCTAGATAAAAAGTCATTAATGCAAATACTAATATTTATACAGAGCTTTTCATCCATACCATGCTGCTAGAAGTATATTTTAATTGAAAATTCTAAACATTTGCAACAAAAGCCTCCCAAGAGATTTGGAAGCTATTCATACATAAATTATTAACTAGTTGTGGCAACTATTCTGATAGACAAGATCATAAATAAACCAGTAACGTAAATGTGTTAATTTTTTCATTGTATGCCTCTATTAATATTTATTATTTCTGTATGTATGATGATATATGTATGTATTATAGAGATTTCTACTCATATCAGTACTGTAAGACTTGAATGCTAGATATTTTTTTTGCACTGACTAAAGACAATCCAGACACTAAAAAAAATTGTTAGGTTTTCTCTCTCATTCTTATTCAACAGTGTTCCTATAGTTTCGTCCCTGTCGACGTTATGATTCGAGATTCGACTAAGGTGTGACAATAAAATAAAACACAGTAGTATTTTTTTTTGAATGGTGCGATTTTAATGAATACACAATAAGGGATTAAATTTCATACAATTTTGTACGTTATGATGAATAAAACTGGAAAAACAAGTTGTTAATGACTCGAGGAGTTAACAGGAAAAACGATGGGAGTAGTTCGTACATAACTTCCGATGTCACAGTAAATATGAGCCATGTTTGATGTTGCTGCCGATCCACATCAATTTGTCTCAATTGAATATATCAAATATGTCCTTCAATTGAGCATCGCGTATCTGGGACACATATCGATAAATTATTCGTTTTACACACGCCTCGTGCTGTATCATAATGACATGTTCAAACAAATTATGCGGTCGTATTCTTGTGTTATCCATGATGTAATAATATAGTGGATAATTTGCAATGATAGGTACTTCAATAAATTATGTATACAGGCAGCATATTTTCAATTGAACTTTTGGCTTAGTACCTTAAATTATGAAAAAAAATCTTGTGAATTTTCTATAAAAATACCTACCCAATTGCGCTATTGGATAAATCTGCTGCCACTTTCCTTAAATTTACTCTAAATCATTCAAGGTGCATTATTTGGTATCAAAATTTATTTATTAACAATATATTTGGTATTAGAATTGAATAATCGCTATAAATTATAATATGTAATCGCCTTTGTTTATATTGTATTCAGTTATTATATTTTCATTTGCATCTTTGATAAAAAAATCCAAGACTATTGTAAAAAGAATACTAAAAGTATATCTAAATAATCGTTAAATCGATTTAAATTGTATAGAAATGGTAGTACGTATTAAACATATGTAAAATTAAATTGTATACATTAAAGTTGGCTTATTATATTATATAGAAATAAGATAATTAGATGAGTCCATGTTATGTAAAACATTGTTATTATTAATCAGTTTAATTTCTAGTATTGTACCTTTTTTTAAGGAGGTTGAGTGCATGTCGATTATATCACATTGTTAATAAAATATATGTATAAACTGCTGAATGTGTTTTTTATTCATTATACTAGCTTTCCGCCCGCGGCTACGCCCACGTAGGTAGTCAAGGAAATTCCCATGGAAATGAGATGTAAACCTACGGATTTTTTTCCAACCCACGTGTACACCATATTCTTCTTTTGATCAACAAATGTATGTCCACAAATGACTATAAAAAATTCTAAAGATTCACGAATAAGTTAAATAGCACTACCTATCACAATAATTTTTTTGGCTTCCGCCCCTTGCTTGTCTCCAATTAGTTATTAGGCCGTTTTGGCTGTAATCAATATATCGTAAACAACTACATATTATGTTTTTGTATGGACGTTCTATGTCCAAGCTTCAATATCTGTATTTTGTCCCAGTGAATAAGCCGCTTTCTTTATACTTTTCAAGGCTTATCATTTCGTTTGAATGAAATGTTTTACATTGGTACCTAACTAAACTCGATAATATTATGATAAGGTTGGGTGTACGACCGACGCGAAGTATGATTATAGTAGATTATAGTTTTGTCCGGTTATTCATGTCATAGGTATTAGGGCTAATAATTATTTTAATTAAATAATGGTTTTGGACTGTTTTAACATTTTATGGATAAATTTTAGGAGAAAATAGACTGGAAATTTATTTCTTCTTTGCTCGCGTTCGTATTGTAATTATAAATTCTTAAATCCACATGAAAACATATGAAAAAGTTTCATTTAAATAGGTCCAGCCGTTTAGGAGCAATGCAGTGAAGATACAAATTATAAAGTTTTAAATTATAAGGCTTTTTTGATAGTATTTTTAGTCAAACTGCGAAGTTTACAAATGAATCATCAATAATTAAAAGTTCCTAGTACCTACTAATAGGTACTTATGTCAGTTCAAAGGTCGGATTGATGTATTGCACATGTAGGATACAACCTACTTACGTAGTACAATAATTAGTAATTACTATATGACGTAGTTAATAATTGTAGTTCTACTACCTAAATAAAGTGTTTGAACAACTCGGTGCATGTTAAAATCCCTACGTATTACATAACTACGTTTCTGCTGAGCATTGTTTTTTTCCATTGTTACTGTTAAAATAAACGCAAATTTTAATAGAATGGGCATTAAAAATTCTATAAAAACACATTATTGTGTTATAATATTACATAATACCTAAGTTGTTTGTTGTAAGTAACAAATCATTTGATTAAAAACTAGAATGGTTTTCGTTTGATTGGGAAACCCCCTAAAGTCGAATACAGCACGTAAAATTGTCAGTACACGAGAGAGAATATAAGTTTGATTTGTAGAAGAAAAAACTTGCACTTTTAATTTCACATGGCAATCTCAAAAATTACAGAACACAATTTTCAAGAGGTACGCTGCGGTCGCGTGTTCGAGGCTATGCGCCAGTGTTGCCTGAAGCATAAACCTGTGTCTCTGGTCTGTGAGGGTTATAGCCTGGAGCCGAGAGTGTTCGCGCCGGTGACAGATCGAGCTGATAGGAGCAGTGAGTGGATTTAATAGATACCTAGATTCAAATAGATTTGAAAATTGCAAGAATGAATTCTGAAAACACACTCTGAACTAAGCTGAGATAGAAAATTTCTTATATCATGTTAATAAATAATAATGTTGCTAGTAATTTTTTAAATCAGTTCAGTAGGTACTAAGGTTCAATAGTTTAATCTAGCAATGACCAAGTCGTGACAAACAGGTAAAATAAAATATTTTCTCTCTACGTCGGTAGTTATTTAATTCGTATGGATAACTCAAAAAACTATCAAGTTCACCACGAATGCAATATGATATGGGCTAGTGAAGCCTGTAAGTGTTTCAGAAATTTCCTAATTGCCTTAAAAACGAGCTACATTAGATGTCTAATCCTGCACATTAAACACAATGTTCTTACAACTATATAAATTTTGACATAGGTGTGTTGACATACCTGTGTTCTGAGTTTTTTATTGATAACCATTAACCATGTGATGTTTTAAGATGTTTTGAATATCGTTATCTCAGTTTGTTTTAATCTTTAATAATAGGTATAAGATTTAAGGATAAGTCGAAGAAGGGCAATTCACTTAAGTGTTAATTCCAATACTAATACAGCTCATGAACATTGTTTTATTATATTTTTTGTTCTGCTAATTATAAATTATATTGTTTCAGCTAAATAATATGGAACAGCGTCGTCGGAGCACTCCACTCGGTAAAAGAAGTTGGATATTCAGATACCCTAAAGTTTTTCAATTTACTTTCACTGGACTCTTTCTCGGCATTTTCTTTTCTAAGCCGTTATACGATATTTTCTTAAGGGAAAGCGAACCGATAGATACCAGCGAGCCGCCAACAACATACACCCGCAAACGAAATATTGAATAATGGAAGCTGTGTCCAAGGCAAAGGAACGATTCGCTAAATATCCTTTAATTTACGCGAAATGCTCCAAACAGGGAGCACTCTACGCTCGCTGTGTTTTACTAAGAGAAGATTCAGTTAAAAAAGACGATTGTGCAAAAGAATTTCAAGAATTCAAAACCTGTTTGCAAAGTGCCGCGAAGAGTTTAAAAACGCGAATATAAAATGAAGCGCGTCTTGAATTTGCCGTTTCATTTTCATGTTACCACCGCGTTTCTAATTCGCATTATTTTTGTGTATTACGCCACCTACCACGATCAACATTATGACGTTCCGTACACGGACATAGACTATAGAGTTTTTACAGATGCCGCGAAACACGTTTACAAAGGGGACTCTCCCTACAAACGACACACCTACAGATATAGTCCGATAATTGCGTTCCTTTTGACGCCAAATGTTTTTCTTAACGTTAATTTCGGGAAGATTTTATTTTGTGTTTTTGATTTACTATGTTCTTACGCCATAAAGAAGCTAATTGAGAGACAATTAGTTGGTAAAATCAATGGATCTACTATTGCTACCTATTGTTCTTTAGTTTGGTTATATAATCCGATGAGTATAGCTATTTCAACCAGAGGAAATGCAGATTCAATGCCTTGTTTTATTATAATTCTTTCGCTCTTATTTTTACAAACTGACGTTGTTGTAGGATACAGGAAATATATTCTTAGTGGTATATTTTTAGGTTTGTCCATACATTTACGGTTATATCCAATTGCGTTCACATTTCCCATGTATTTATCTCTTGGATCATATAAAATAAATCGTAATACTGTTATAAGAGATGGTATTATACAGCTACTACCGAATAAAAAACAACTTCTGTTAGCATTTAGTTGTATTATATCGTTTATTGCACTCACGGGTGCAATGTATTTGTTATATGATTACGAATTTTTATTCGAAACGTACATATATCATCTCTTTAGAAAGGACACGCGGCACAACTTTTCAGTTCTATTTTATTACTCTTATTTAACAGGCGGACAATTGTCCATAGATTTAGTTAAAACGTTGACCCAAATTTCGGAGTGTGTTATTTTGTTTGTAATTAGCTTAGCTTTTGGCACAGATAAACAAACGCTGCCGTTTGCTTTGTTTTGTCAATCTTTTGTCCTAGTGGCGTATAACAGCGTTATGACGTCACAATATTTTATATGGTTTTTGTCACTTTTACCATTGGTTATGCACGATTTACGGATGAAACCAAAAGCAGCGCTATTTTTAGCAATCCTATGGGTGCTTCCACAAGCAAAGTGGTTATATTATGCATATTTACTCGAGTTTAAAAGCCAAGAAATATTCTTTTACATATGGACAAGTGGCATTTTCTTTTTCGTTGAGAATATCTATATTTTGAGCAAACTTGTCAAGAGTTATAGCCCTAGTTATGGTTTCGGCCAGATCAGTGATAGTGAAATTAAAAATAAGTAGTTTACATAAGGTTGTAGATATTAGATACTTTTGAAATGAAATAAAAATAAAAAAAACATGTTCCTTTTTGTTTTATTTACTAACTAACAATGAGACTAAAATAAAAACAAATGCATTCAAACTGCAAACAATTTCAAGAAGTGACCACATAAATAAAATTTTAATATATGGTTTTTATAGTTTATGGTTATTAAATTGGTGTATATTTGCGCACATAAATGCCATAAAACATTTTGTACTCTCTCCAAGTGTGGATACCAACTAAAACCAATAATTTAAATTTAAATAATTGTAGTAAATTGAAACCACCTGTATCAGACAACAATTGTGTAAAAAATTATAAATTATTCTGTTTCAACAAACATGTATATAACTACTAACTTTATTGCAAACAAAAAATAACAGCATTTCCCAAAATACACTCAACCCTTTTCATTATGGCAACACTAAACTAACTGTCATCCAGCAAATGTCAAAGTTATTGTCTATGGTAACAATTTACTGCAATGTTCACTACTATTTCTTTTCCTGGAGGTTGATTTTTGTTAAATCTTCAGATTCGCCTTGCGACATGCTGGACAGCTTCTTGCCAATGCGTTCATGAACATCTAGATATTTGGCGACGCAACGATCTAAGCACACTGATTCGCCTTTGCCTGAAATATTAAACATATATGCTATAGATGATATACATGGTCCAAATTTTAACATTTTTACTATTCCATTAACAGGAGGAACTTTATTGTAGGTTTGAAAAAAGGTTTGGAAAAAATATACTGTCACATATAGTTATTATGGGCAACAATGCCCTTTAGTTACAAAAGTATTATAGAGAATGGTAAGTTTTATATTATTTCAGGTAAGTATATTCATATTTTATATTCAAATAAAAAAAATATATATATTTTAATTTATATATTTGTCTGTAAGATTTAAATGAAATTTTATATATGATCAGATAATATCTAAGATCTCATCATTGAACTTTTATATGCTACAAGCTGCTCTTCGCAGTTTCACCCACTTCTGTTGGTCTTACCATAGTGATATATAGCCTTCCTCGATAAATGGGCTATTTAAGACCAAAAGTATTTTTCAAATCGGACCAGTAGTTCCTGAGATAAGCGCATTCAAACAAACAAACTCTTCAGCTTTATAATATTAGGAAGTTAGAGCAAATGATTATATGCCTATTATTATACTATCTTACCTAATTCAGGTTCGAAATACTTCACAGGTATGCATTTGCGGTGGCAAGCCCCGACAAGACGGTTGTACATATCGGACATCATTTCAATCTCCAATTCCTGCACTAACTGCAGTTTTGCAGGGTCTAGCAATGGTGCGGCCATTTTGATGAATGTATTAAGACGTTACCTTAGGAATTACCTGTAGAATTTAAGTTATGTATGTCTCAAGTTATGATAATTTTTATAGTATCCTTATAAGAATTCAATTTAATAGGAAGTAAACAAATATTTAATTGGTTTGTTAGGAATCAATAAAATAATTATTTATCTGGTTGATATTGAAAGTAGAAAGCTACATATCGAACAATTTTTTACTGAAAATGTTATGTAAAATGCAGTAACGACGTCGGAGTGACTTACTTTTTACAATTTGCGATATACGTCTGGATATTCTCCTTCGTTAGATTTTTTCATGCGTTCACGAGATTTCATATTCTCCAAACGCTTGTCATTAATAGAGCTTTTGGCTAACACGAATAATGACAAACTGAAGGCTGTAATTCCAACCCTAAAAAAGTAATTTCCAGTCATTATAACTATAGAATTTTTAATGGTTCGTAAGTTTAAAACATAACCTATAAATTTTTTAAAATTACGGTAAAATAAAGAATAGTGTATATCTCACCACACACAAAAAGGACAAATTTATGGGAATGATTACTGTAATTATTGTGCAAATAATTACCAAGAAAGTGTTATTTTTCCAAATTTTCCAAGCGACATACTATTTTAAACCAAATGACACTTGACAATACTGTTAAAAATTGCCATATTTATGACAAATTTTAAATCTAAAAATTATGTAATTCATTAATTGATTATTAATTTATTGTACTAGCTTTATAAATAATATACTTAGTAAATGTTTTTTAAGGCGAGTATGTAGCAACATAACAATATCATCTTCAAATGAAAACTTTATTCGTGGAAATAGGTAAAACAATGTTACACAGATAAATCAGAACTCTGTGAAATAGAAAGCATAAACAATTAGGTCACAAACAATTTTTTTTTTTTACAAAATTGACATTGACAATAAAAAAGAATGTCAATGAACAAGCCACAACAGTCAAAACATTTAACATAACGTGTACAACAAACGAACCTAAAAGTCTATATAATTTATAATACTTAATTAAATACGTAAACAATATTCATTCTAACATCAAACATGCCGAAAGCAACTAAATTGCATAGCACGGGTAAGCCGAAAAGAATACAAAAATCTACCAAAAATGATGATCAAACATCCCCTGAAGAATCAACGAGGGAATTTCAATTGCAATTGCTGTGGTGCATTCAGCAATTAGAAAGATCTTTAGCAGATAAGAAAGGCAATGAAAAACAATGTAAGTATGATGTTTGCTTTGTTTATTAAAAATTTTTTGGAAAGTCTATTTCTCCACACACAAAATATGTACCTATTGAATTATTGCTTCTCGTTTTGAATTATTGCTTGATTTTAACAATTTAAATTATTAATGATTCATACACAAAATATAAGTTTAATATGTTTTATAATTATAATTATTACTAATTGAGATTTTTTTTCAGTGCAAGAAATATGGAAAGTACTCACAGTCTTAAAAAATAATAATCAATCAATAATTAGAAAAAGACAGTTAATGAGGACACACTTAGGTGATTATAGAGCAAAAATGGCCGCAGAAGAAAAGAAGTTGGTCAAAAGTATGTAAGGATCTGTATAAACACTTTTTTACTATGTTTATAAGTTTAGTGTTAATTCTCTAGACATAAGACGTTATTTTATATACATATTTTCTGTAATGAATCTGAAATAGCGTAAAGTTAATTCATGACCAATAAGTTTGCTAGCTTTCCGAGTTGTTAAGTATGAATGTGTAGCGACACCTCGCTCTGAATCGCGCAAGCTAAATGTTTTCGCTACAGAGCATATATATATAATATGCTACTTTCCGACATCATTAATCGGGGCCTTAAGGGGCCGTTCAAGTATTACGTAAGCACCAAGGGGGGGTGGGGGGGTCTCTGTTTTGCTTATTTTGGATGACATGGGGGGTGGGGGGGTCTAGATGATGATTACGTCATCGTTAGTTATTTAAGTTTTTTCGGGGATTCCCGCAAATAATACATATGCGTAGGCACTCGCTTTGAGAACTAGGTTAGGGGAATTACCGCGCATTAGGGAAATTACTGTGCGCTATTCACTTGTCAAATCCAAGTTACCTATACCAAAAACTGTTCGAAAGTTTTGAAAAATCTCATACTGGGACGAAAGTGCAAAATGTACAAAAGTTATATTTAACGAAGTTTGGCGAAATTATAAATTACAAGCAAAGTCAGATAAGGAACTAGATATGATATTGTATCTAAGAGAATTGAAGAAGAATTGCAAGCGGCGACTAAAAATAAATCCAATCTGCTTCATTTTTTTTCCGAGGTGAGTAAATATTATAAGTACAAAGTTTCTCTTTACGTTCTGTAACAGTTAAAACGACTTATGAGTAAAAAATATGATGGCCTATCTCAAAGTAAAAAGGTAAATGATTGATATTTTATTTCTTAACATCGACTCCGGCAATTGGTCACAAAATACACGGTGTTTTCAATATCTGTATGTGAAGGGTTTCTATGGGGAAAAGCTTTCAATAATATTTAAACGCTGGTTTTATTTAGCAGACTCACAACACTGAGCAGCAATCCAATGTCAACGATAACTTAGAATCATGGATTCAGGTTTTATGGACTGAAGACTGTTAAGTAATGTGTTCCGAAAATATTCTTTATTGATTATATTTTTTTGTCATTTACTCTATGCGTATCAGTTAAACCTAATATTTTCATGAATTTTCCTATTTTAAAAATAACAAAATAAAAAAAACATTTATTACTAAAAATGTTTACGTAAGCATAGGGGGAGGGGGTAAGTGCTTTGCTTACTTTTGATGACAAGGGGGGCGGGGGGGTAAAAAATGGTAAGAAATCTGCTTACGTAATACTTGAACGGCCCCTAACGGCTGGCCAGTCGAGTAGACTGGTTGAGGATCCTCCCTTTTTCGATGGAGGAATTCCACCTGCCTTCCTCCACAGAAAGCATTATGTTTTTTTTGAGTTCCAAATAATATTTTGTTTTAGTATCTTTCGCATATATTTATGTTTTTTTTTTTAATAACAAGCCTCCAACTACCTCATGTATTAAATGATCTCTTGAGAATCAGTTGAATATTATTTAAGATGTGTATTATACAAAAAAATATTCATATATTAATTTAACTTAATTGTTTTCAGTGACAAGCAAGATAAAAATTGCAGATAGTCCATCACAACCGAAGGCGACATTTATACGAAAGTCTGCATTTCTATCGACCGGAGAAAATGCATTTAAATTCAATTTCAATGTTCCTCAAGAGCCTGAAACTAAGGAAGAAACAGAAGATAGCAAAACTGAGGCATTAAATAATTTAAATAATACTGAAAAAACTCCAGATGAAAACAAAACTCCAAATGAAAATAAAGAAGAAAACAAAAATAAATGCAAATTTACAATGTCTGGCTCTGGATTTAAGTTTAATTTTGATGTAGATAGCAATTAATTTAGATAATCTTGTAAATAAAGATGATAATTATTTAGTACAAGTAAACTGCCAGTTAACTGTATCCATTTGTAGATTGCTTTCTCTTTCAACATTGCTTATAGCTGCAAGGTTTGACATGCATGACAAAGTTGTAGTTTTATGTATACAAATCTGTGTTTTTGTAAACTTGTAAAGGTCTGCAGGCATGGTTAAAGTATCTCTGCTATTTTTAATTTATAAAAATCACCTTCAATAATTATCCATACAGGAATAAAAGAGATATGTATAGTGAAAAACCTTTGGCCCGGCTGTACATGGACTGCTCGAGCAGTTAACGGCTGAGTGACGTACCCGCTTCTCGAGCAGTCGGTCGTTGACTGCTCGAGCTGTCGCTACAAACCGCGCAGTTGACGGCTTCAAGCGGTCGCGACTGCTCGAGCAGTCCGTGTACGGCAGTGAATGAATGTCTATAGTTCACCGCGCGGTCGCGGCTTCAAGCCGTCGGTCTCAACTGCTTGAAGCAGTCAATGTACGGCCGTCCTTAGACACTGCAGTTAGGACAGTGTTTAAATTGTATAATAGTGCAATAAATTAAAATATTAAATGTATTCATCATCTTATTTAACAAGACTGAAATGAAAACAATGTAAATATGACTGATTTTATTATTGGTGATTTTACAAAAATTATAACTTATTACTTTCAGCAACAAAACTTGGATCTGTGAACATTTCAACACAGTGATTGTAATTTAATTAATAAAGTCTTGTTTTTTATATGGTCTTTTATTTATTTTCCCGATTTATGTATTACAATGTATGTGTAGTATTAATTGCTTCAATTATTGATAAGTACCAATATTGAACTTGTTATTTTATTACCTACTAATGATAAGATATTTCCGCAACTTTAAAAGAACCTAGGTATTTAATTAAGTATTTCGTAATAGGAAGGCTAGGCGTCGTCCTATACAAAATATTAAAAATTTCGTATCAAATTCGTTAAAACATGTTAAAATGAAATCGCCGATTCGACGTGCCCTTATCACAAAGATTCTGGTAATAGAACTCCGCGACAACCGTCATCTCATTTTTCTGTATTTTTTTCGCACAACTGAAACTTTCAAAGAAATTCTTCGAATTCACAACTGACATGCCGACGGGTAGCTCATATTTGCTATAATACGCTCCCCATGTAGCAAGACCAAGCAATCTATTGGTTTTCATATTAATAACAGCGCCACCTTCTACGCCGTGATAGTTGTCGCATTTTTTCTCATCTCTTCGATATTCTTCTAAAGTGCAAGAGTGATAGCAAGGAACATTGAACTGCCCCATTAGATAGCTGAATGTAAAAACTTCTTTACATAGCAGAAATTCGATGTACACTTCCAGTTCGGTTAGACGGAACTCTGTATCGGCTGTTCTGAACTTGTACAAATCCTAAAAAAGATATTCGATTGCATATTGAAGCGAATTTGATTACGAATTACGTACCTGTATTAGGACCTAGACTATTCGTTGTTACGAATAAGTAATAAATGAAATTGGGTAAATCTCTACTTCCTTACTAGCTTCCACTCCAAAACTCCTCGACTGATTTAGATGAAATTGAGTACAAAGATAGTTTGAAACTCTTGAAAGCGTGTAAAAAATCGCTACGGTATTTTCCTTTTACTAGGTACGCGGGCTAGGTTGCGGCCAGAAACCTAGTAAAGTACCTAATAAAAAGAATCCTTTGATATAATATAGTTAGGTAGGTATAATCTAAAATCTTACTGCATACTGATACACACATACTTAATCATAAATAATAGCTGTTCTATATCCTAATCCCACTTATCCTACAGGAGGCAAATCTAACTAACCAAAAATCATTAAAATCGGTCGGAGGAGGTTTCTTCTACGGAAAGCAGCTTCTGCAGAGAAGAGCGGGAAAAAGCTAGTAGATGATACCACTCTGCGGCATTCATAGTACATTATATGTTTTTTCTACGATGATTTTATCACTAAAAACTTACTTTTTTTAGAGCATATCCCACAACTTTATGCGTATCATTAAAAGTTAATTTTGAGTACCATTTATACGTACTGTCTGTACGATTTATATTGAATAAATCCACCGTATACCAGGTGCCTCTGTAACCTTTATGGACTACAATAAACCCAATATCGTCATATGATTGTTTACTATTATTTGAAGGGGATACAATCGCTTTAGTATTCAGTATTTCGGTGTTGTATATGACTCTTATGTATGGTAAGTGGAGACTGGAATTATGAAGAAATTAAATTTATAAGGGTATATTAGCAGCTATAACTTATAAGTATAAACTATCGCCTCGATACCTTCGAGTGTTTGTTTTGGTAAAAAAAATTGCTTAAAACTTGCTCCCAACAGAGGGGGTTGAGTAAGTTTTAAGTATTTTTTTTTCCTATCTCATCTACACTTATCTGATGGGAGATTTTGAGTTTTTAAAAATGTGTAGGTAATGTTTCTGGTAAGTATTAAAACACTGATAATAGCTGATAACCATGTCTCATCTACGTGACATGTGGCTATAGAGCCGCCCATTACCCATAAGCACATTATGTAATTTGTAAGTAATTCAAAATCTAATACATAGTTCGTCAAACATATCAATGAGCTCATGAGTTCGATGCTCTGTTGAAAATGCAAATTATTTTCCACAATACATACTTGACTTATCAAATACAGCAGGCGAAAATCAACCATATCCTCTACGAATAACGCTGTATATTATTATTGTTGAAACTTGCTCCTCTATAGCTTGTAAACCTTGTTAGAAATGCGCTACAGATCGAAAACTGTTCTATAGCGTTGATAAATCTAATACTCCGTAGAAATCGTACCTATGAATGCATCTATAAGCAGTTATGAATATTTCCGGGTGAATACAAGTAGCGGTACACATGTGAGGTTTCTGAGAATATCGGGAATGTATTATTCTGGCTATCCACGGGTAATCCGATTCAGTTACAGGTATTGCATTCACTTCATAATGTACCAAAGGAGGGAAGACTGAAAATAGGTTTAAATTTAGGAAGATAGGATACATCTTTTATTAGAATTATATTCAAGCAAACTAAGCTGTTAAATATCGCAATGAATAATAATTAGCCATTTTAATTATATCATATTCGTGTGATGTATGCAAATAATAAAAACTTCACATTCTATAATGCAGTTAGAAAGGAAGCATTTAGAAAAGCCCTTACAAGTTTTTTTTAAGTATACATCTTCTTCTTCGTGGTTATCCCTCCGTTGCCATATAATATCCTCGAAATTATCGTATTCTTCACCAAAACATATGTTTAATATGATAAAGAAATAAAATTTATACATAAACATTTTATTGATTTTACAAAGACTAGGCACTATTGTAATACACTTATGTTTATTGTCGTTTCGTTAACTGGATATCGTAAAATGTATTTCTATATCGCATTAGCTTTTAGCTACTGTGGAAATATTATAGTGTAATTTATTTGTATGTTCAGTTTTATTAAAAAATAAATTATATTCACTAAGATTACTCCCAAACTAACACTATTCAAATATAACGGCTCCGTACTTTTGTACCCATAGACAACAAAAAACAGATCAACATTACAACATTGCCACACTAAAAAACCTCTATAAAAAATAAAACAACACTTCTTCCAATAAATTTATTTAGAATACACGATAAAATACAATATATAATATATTAAACCATACAATTATTTAAACAATTTCATATTTATCAGGATGGAAGCTAATTTCTTGCGAATAGTCGACTGGCATTCCGTCATCGGCTTGAACAACTTTTGTAGTTGTGAGTAAAGCGAGAGACGTGTCCGACACCCAAGATACTGTTAGCGGGAAGAAATCGTTCGGAATCGCTGGTGACACACTGAAAATAACAATTTTAATATATTTTCTAGTTTATAAAATAGTGTATAATGTGTATAAATATTAGTAGCTCACGCTATGATCAATGTTGCAATAATGTTCCTATTGAGAGCAGACGAAGTGAAGTTAGTCAGCTAGTATAATAGAAAAAGAGTGTTAAAAAAATCGTAATTGAAATATTATTTATTATTAAAAAAATAGGTAACATTACTTGTTAATTCTCATAAAATAAAGAATGAGCTGTGTTTAGCAAAATATATCAAATTATATAATTTACTTTATTATAACAGCTTATAATAGTAATACAAAACATTAAACCAGGTTTTAACCTTTTATAATTTTGTTAAGAAACATTTGCATATGGCAACACATCTAGTTTTTAATTTTTTACTCAGGCAATACTTACGTAAACTCCAAAGTGCCAGTTTTCTGTTGTTTATTGATAAGTGGAATGTTCCAGACCAACGTTCGTCCCTTCTGCGTGTAGCTGCCCTCCCATTGGTGGACTACTAGCGAGGTGTTGCCAGATCTAAGAAAAAATATATTATAATATAATATTTAAACGGTAAATTCTAATTATGATAGTCTTGGTATGAATATGCAATCCAACTGAGAATAGGATTGATGTAGCGGCATTTTGTGAAATATTTTTTAAAATATCGACCCGAAACAGTAGATTTTCTCCATTATTCACGACACGAAGCACTTCATTTTTAGATATATTTATAAAAAAAAGACGGGCTGTATTCCGAGAGTGCCGGCAGAAGTGAAAACTTGATTATTAACGTTGAGCATGTTTGATATCCATCCGTCTTACGCTTTTCGATCAGGTCACGTGTCCTGACGCGAGTTTAAGATTTTATACCCATTACAGAAAAAGTGCTCAAGAAGTTGCCGCTAAAGAAGTTTTCACTTCAAAAAAATTGTCAATCTAAAATTTTTCAAAATAATCATGATAAACATATTTTGTCCCGAAAAAAATTGCATCAACATATTACTGACAACACTCCGTGTCGCACGGAACTTTAAGTTTTAGAATAAATAGTACCAACATTCAAACAAAATATCTAGCAATTGTTGATCAACTGTTTACGAATAAGAGGTATAACAGCTGTACTCACGGCATCGGAATGTTGATGTTAACATCAGAGAGCGTCAAGTGCTCTTGTTCAAGCTCGTACTCAATGTTGACGTCACAGCCGCCGTTAGCGCCCTCTGATGGCCAGCAGTTTACTGGAAAACAAATATTTTTTTTATTAACAAAAAACTAGTAACTAAATAAAATTTAAATTGGACCAAATAGCAGCTGTAGCTATCAAATATAATAGTATATCAAAATTGGTTCACTCAGTCAAAAGTTATGAGGTAACGTAGCAAAATAATAATACGATAGACTAAATAATTTTTGCATGCTATATTGTAGGTCGTATTGCTAGGTCGATTTGTGTATTGGCTGAACATGTCTACATCTATACATATAATAAATCTGTAGAAGGGTCATTTCTGTACATTGAAAATATTGAAAAAATAAATAGCAGGGGGTGTTACTGGATCGATACCAAACCCAAATATGTGATTAAAAAAATTTTTGTCTGTCTGTCTGTGAAGACATCACGTGAAAACTACCGGTTCGATTTCGATGAAACTTGGTATAATTATACCTTATTATCCTGGGCGTAAAATAGGATACTTTTTATCCTGGAAAAATACGTAGAAAAAAAATTAATCTTAATTTTTCAGTTTTATCTATAGACGTTGTTCTGTAGAACCGCGAAAACGTTGCGTATTATAATAGGCCTAGCCGTATTTGGGTCCAATAGATATTTATAAGATGTCATTGTCAGAGTTACTCAAAATGGAGAAATAAACCATCCACGCGAAGACCGACATCCGCGCGGACGGAGTCGCGGGCGGAAGCTAGTTATTAATATTTTTGTATCACCATATTATAATACCATGATTAAAGCAAAAAAAAAGACGTGTGGCACTCGGGGACTGCCGCAGTAAAGCTATTGCATGCTATGCCTTCAAGCCACACCTCCGCGCCCGTCCCCGTGGGGAGCGTGAGGTTTTTTCGTTACGGAATTTCTCGATTCGGTCCCCGCGCTCAAGGCCCGCGATAGAAGCTATGCAATAGTTTAAAAAAAAGATTTATTGACGACGCGGTTGGCGCAGTGGTAAAGTAACTGCCTACTGAGCCGACGGTCCCGGGTTCGATCCCCGGTCAGGGCAAATATTTGTGTGATGAACTCAATTATTTGTTCTTGGGTCTGGGTGTTATTATTATCTATATATGTATTTATAATACCCACAACACAAGCCTTATTTGAGCTTACTGTGGGACTAGGTCGATTTGTGTAATAATGTCCTATAATGTAATCCATACTAATATTATATATTAGAAAGTAACTCTGTCTGTCTGTCTGTTACTCAATCACGCCTAAACTACTGAACCAATTTGCATGAAATTTGGTATGGAGATATTTTGATACCCGAGAAAGGACATAGGCTACCTTTTATTTCGAAATAATAATATGTACCACGGGCGAAGCCGGGGCGGACCTCTAGTATGTACATATATAAAACTATAATATAATTTATTTATAGAGGACTGATGAAGATGATGATGATGACTCACCAGACAAGGGCGGCCGGTCGTCGCCAGCAGTGGCCAGGCGCCACTTGAGCACGCCCACGTCGCTGTTCAGCGGGAACGGCCGTTGGGCCTGCTTCAGTTTGATCACACCGTCCGATCTGAAGGCCTCCTTGTCTACGTTTGGATGTGTCTGTGTTAGGAAGAATGTTTTTTATTAGTTTGTCATACAAGAAGGAATGTTTAAAAATTAAAGACTTTTTAACTGATTTTAAACGCGATTTATTCATTATATTATTTTCCCGACGTTTCGAACACTTTACCGTGACCACGCTCTATAATATAATGAATAAATCGCGTTTAAAATCCGTTAAAAAGTCTTTAATTTCTAAATGTATAATACTCGCGTAAAATCAAACACTAGAAAATACTAGGAATGTTTAAAAACGAATATTATTACGATTATCATACATAGTATAAAACAAAGTCGCTCTCTCTGCCCTATGACCTATGTATGCTTAAATCTTAAAACTACGCAATAGATGTTGATAAGGGATTTTTAATAGATAGAATGGTTCTCGAGGAAGCTTTTAGTATAGAATATGCTAAATTTTCTATAAAGCGGGCGAATCCGCGCACGAAAAGAGAGTATTTTTAATTTTACATGTTGAAATTCAATAAATAATAAATTTCACCATCACGCTCTAAAAATGTGTCCAAAGCAAAACTCTGCCTACACTCGTATTAGACAAAGATTTCTAATGAGATACTACATTGATCATTACTGAAATTAGGTGTTTGGAATTGGATGTTTCATACCACATCGCTCAAACATTTATGACCACCTTTTAATAGGCGATTGTTACTTGTGTCTATTTTTAATAGGTACGTAAGTGTTATTGCTACTCACTACTTAATTATATAAAGCAACCAAATATCTTATTAATCAGCTATATCATATAGATTTGATTGAACTGGCTTCTAAGTTGTAGAGACAGGCTTTTTTATTAGACAGCAAATTTATTTTTTCAGAATGCAAACGTATTCGTAGAGCATGCGTCATCGCACCTTGCAATTGGTCAATTTATATTGGCAACAATAATTCTCTTTTCTCAATTGTATCAAGTCACACGCATTTTTGAACTCATTATGTAATATTAAAAGTTTTTACGCCCAAATTATGCTTTTTTTTCACTACCTCAACAAAGTTGAAGAACAGCGCAGGACAAAATAATATGTTTTTCCCTTTTAAACTTGATGAATAAGTTTGAGGAAGATTTTTAAGGGAAACTTCACTAGGCGCATTGAGAGTAAAATTTCCAGGTCGCGTAATGGCAACACAGTCACGTCATGGAGTAAGGCGACGATTTTGGTATCTTTTAATCT
Source organism: Colias philodice (assembly GCF_061535455.1). NCBI lineage: Eukaryota > Metazoa > Arthropoda > Insecta > Lepidoptera > Pieridae > Colias > Colias philodice. Next base: position 4,160,719 of record NC_143112.1, read on the forward strand.
TGCCAAAGAAGTTTCACTTCTTACACGTGTGCTCGGCACACATGACATTAGATTTTTATTTATATAATTAATTTATGATATAATTCTTGCTTCATTATTGTACAAAATAATTATATAATTTATTTTTACCTAAGTTTTAATTATTACCTGTAATTGTAATGGCCTCGTGTCCTGGTTGTTGAGGTGCACATGTATTCTTCCAAATTGCTCATTGGTGATACGAAGTGTCAGCAAACCTGTTGAAATTAATTATAATTTATGAAGAAATTAAAACACCTATAACTTATTTGAACTTAATCAGGAAGAGGTAATGTAAATTAACGAGTAAGAAGTACTTAATATATCTTATATAAAATATTATAATTCTATTTTAAAATGGAAAAATCCGTAAGACGCTTATAGGTTCTTCTATGAACGAAATACTTCGAAAAAGGAAACTCACCAGAAAGCTCAAAGTTTTGTATATCACCATCCCTTCCAGCTACCAAATTCAACCGCTCTTCGAAGCGTAGGTGTATACTGTAAGAAAATCAACGTATTATATTAATTAAGGATTATAATATGACAGTAGTAACTATAGAGAACTCACTTTTTCTATCTATAACCTATGACAACTATAGAGAACTCACTTTTTCTATCTATAACCTATGACAACTATAGAGAACTCACTTTTTCTATCTATAACCTATGACAACTATAGAGAACTCACTTTTTCTATCTATAATCTATGACAACTATAGAGAACTCACTCTTTCTGGTCAGCGGCCGGCGGTTTGTCCACTTTAGCGGTCATCGGAGTGTTGGTAACAATCTTCTCGCCTTCCGTCTGTAGGCGGGACACGAAACTGTCAGCGTCTGTGCCTCGAGAGCCGAGTTTCATGGCTGAACGGCTTGTACGACTAAAAAATTAAAAAAAAAATACATTCAAGTCATTAGTAGCAAGTAAATAATTGAAAAATAATAGGAAAATCTAGTAAAAAAAAAAACAATGTGTTATTGTTATCAATACTGTTGCGATAGATGTGTTAATAATAATTGTAACTATGATATTATGAATCACACTGACACAGGAAAAATTGCAATTTGATTATAAAATATAGGAAACTTGTATATTATCGAGATAATATATCCTCACTAAAGTTATCTGATTCATAGTCAAATTAATAAACAGCTTGTGATGTAATTATAATCCACACTAGCTTCCGCCCGCAACTCCGTCCACGCGGAAAAACTAAGATTTATTTTTTTCTACGTATTTTTCCAGGATAAAAAGTATACCATTTTATGTCCAGGATAATAAGGTATAATTATACAAAGTTTTATCGAAATCGAACCGGTAGTTTTCACGTGATGCCTGAACATACAGACAGACAGACAGACAAAAATTTTTTTAATCACATATTTGAGTTTGGTATCGATCCAGTAATTGCTAGTATTGCTATTTATTTTTTCAATATTTTTAATGTACAGAATTGACCCTTCTACAGATTTATTATATGTATATAGATTAAGGGACAATAATAATATATTTTCTATCCATAAACACATTACACATACCACATACTTTTTACATATTTACCACATATTATGTAAACAAAGCACTTACGTCTCCTTAACAGGTGTGGCTGGTATCTTCTCGATCAACGGCTCACTGCTCGCTGATGACATGGAAGAACTGCCGAAACCCGTTCCTAGAAATAATTGATGATATTACTATTCAATTGTACTCATTTAGAATTTCAATAAAAAATATATTGTAACCTGAATGTATTTTATTAAATAGGCGCCATAAGCCTATTGCCTATTAGGATGAATTTTTCTCTTCAAGAATATCTGTAATCTGCTAAGTCCTATCCTATCCTATCCTACTTTATTAATTAATACATATTATAAATGCGAAAGTTTGTGAGGATGTGTGTGTGTTTGTTACTGTTTCACGCAAATACTACTGAACCGATTACAATGAAATTTAGCACTTAAAGCGGGTAACTTGGATTAACACATAGGGTAGGTTTTATCCCGGAAATCCCACGGGATTGGGAACTATGCGGGTTTTTCTTTGAAAACGCAGGCAGAAAGCTAGTAATATAATAAATAGTAAGATTTTTCTTTTGTTTGCTTGTACCAGTAAACCTCCCGAGCTATTTAAATTATCCGGTATTGAAAATGCTTTCATCAATATATTATAAGCTTTCATCATAATATAATAATGTTTATTGTATTTAAAGTTAAAGGAAATTACCGAAATTCTTAGAAACAGCGCCCATATATCTTCCCTTGGCAGCTTCCAATCTCTCTCTTTGCAACTCCTTCGCTTTCTCACGCATACGATTGGCAGCTTCGCGTTCTTGCGTCTAAATAAAAAGTTGATTTTTTAAAGCTTTTCCAAATTTAACAATGCCTAACCCAGCAGAGCTTCTTATCATAAAATCATGAAAATCTGTTCGGCGTTTTGGCGTATAAGTGTTGATACAACACGACTTTCTTATATTAAATACAAGTGTCAAGTAGGTATTGAGTAGAACGAAACAAGGATTCGAGATATAAGTAGGTAAAAATATATGTTTTAAAATAATACACATACCTGTCTAACAGCTTGGTAAATTTTCTCTTCATGCGAGTCCATTTCTACGAAAGAGCGAACCTGCAAACAATACAAATAGGATGTATTTTTCAAATTTTCATAGTTGAGGGTATTTTTCAAATTTTCCAAGTTGAGGGTAGTTTTAATTTTTAAACTTAAACATTGTCACTTTACAAGGTTCAACTCTGTGATTTCCCAGGTAAGTATTGTGAAATTGTAATATATTCATATGTAGCCAAATTCATCAATACACACACATATAGTCATACACACCTACAAAATATGCACATACACATTTCTAATATCTAACTCCAATTTCTGGACATAGAGGTAACAAAAAAAATGCATGATCTATTCACATTTATTCACAAGAAGCAAATACATATGTAAAAAACAAAATAATTAACTCACTTGCGCCAAATTAACACTCTCCCTGTAGCCCAGCGCTACAATCTCATCGAATGCAAACAACAAATTGAACGCCTGGTTCAATACTTCAGCCTCTGTTAGTTGAGTGCAGTATTCTGGTACCTGGGAGATAAAATATTTCTATACAGAACATGTTACTATAGAATCTATATAAATAAAATTGTTTCATCACTGTTGAATTAGAAATACAAGAATGGCTCAACCAATTTGGTGTGTTTTTGTTAAGACACAGGTAGGTAAAATAAAGATATTTTAGATTCACTGTTTCCCTTTCAATGGGAATCAAACACAGAGTCACAAGGTTTGCAGATCCAGGAAATTTCACCTTACCAAGAAATAGTCAATAATTAAAAATATTGATGACTAGCGGTCCGCCCCGGCTTCGCCCGTGGTACATATTTACGTTTTCTCTACATAAAAACCATCCTCGTACTTCAAGGAATATAATAAAAAAAGAATAATCGAAATCGGTTCAGTCGTTCTCGAGTTATGCGCTTACCAACACATTTTGCGATTCATTTTTATATATAAGATTATCCTGACCGCCTCCTTGGTACAGTGAATGACGCGTGAGCGTAGAACCGAGGGGTCCTGGGTTCGATTCCGGGTGGAGACGAAGAAAATAAAAATGTCTCGGTCTGGCAGGACACAGAAGGCAGATCACCTACTTGTCCCTAAAGAAAATCGATCAATGAAACAGATGTATGCATAATGCATCTGCCCCTTACCCCACTTGGGGACATGGGACTTCACTTTTCACTTTATGATTATATTCTATCTTTATATCATAAACATGTTATAGTCTGTCCACTATAAGAATTGCTTTTTGACAGCTCGACGGGTGATACCAGAAGTGATGTACAAAAGATTATCGATTGTGATACCATTTCAATTACAAATTCAAAATATTATCATAAATCGAATCAGGTACGTAAATAATAATTAAAACGTAAACATACTAATGAGATATGTAATAATAAGACCACATATCTATGCATTTTATGTTAAAACTAAACTAAACTAATATTTTATTATTTATTGGTTTCTATCTTACAATTTGGTTGTCTTTATGTTTAAACTATATAACATAATAGAAGAGTTTTTCTGTATCGGATATATTATTTTAAAGAGTATTTCTATCGATTATTATAATCTATCGACCCTTTATTGAATAATTCTGTGTAGACATCACTAAGTGGGCGGGCCTGTCCATGAAGTACAATAATTATTTGTATGACATTTTAACATAGACAATACAATCCTTCATAGGCGTGAAGCTGTCAAAAAGCAAATAATATAATGGACAGAGTCAGTCCTAAATATATATGAATCATATGTACCACTCTGCTAAATAGACGCAGTGTCTCCAAATCCTCTAATATATTACTTGCTTTTGTTGTTATGAGAAGCATGTAAAGTTTATCCAACGGCTGGTAGACATATCTGAAATAAAATAAGTGTTTAAAATTAAGCTATCTTGATTGATAAATAACAAGGCATACCAATGCTAAAAGTATAAGGATAAGAACATTATATTCTCAATGCTTGACTGGCCGGTTGGCTTGGTTGGTAGTGACCCTGCCTTTGAAGCCACTGGTTGTGGGTTCGATTCCCACCTGGGGCAAATATTTGTGTGATGAACTGTTTGCTCTGTTTCTGGGTGTTAATTATCTATAAAAGTATTTATTTAAAATTATATAATATGTATGTTTATCAGCCATCTGGTTTCCATAACACAAGCGAAAGCCTAGTATATTAGTAGAAATATTTATTTATTATATATTTATGCTTACTTTTATAAAGATAAATGCAATTTGAAAAATATGGTAATTCATTAACTCTTACTCAACATATCTATCATGAAAATGTGGCTATATTATTAAACATTATTGTTAATTATTTATTGAATTTATCCCCATTATTATTGACACTTACTAACCAATAATAGTATCATGTAATTCTATCTGATGTAAGTCTGAGGCAATTTAGAGCTAATATTTTTGTAGTGATTTACTATTTCTTATTGGAATATTTACCTCACAGATTCAGTTTCAACAAAAGTATGTTGTCGGCCACTGGTCATAAGCTTAGGAAAAGCCGCAAGCAAACCTTCTATACGTGCCTTCGTCATCTCGACGAACTGTCGTGACACCAACGCTAGCAAATAGAATTTATTTTATAATATATAGTTAATTTTCTATATCTTTCTTTTTTAATATTTAGGGTTGCTTACCTTTTCCCGATTTTGTGCATACCGTAGCCGCGATAAGCACCTAGAAACAATATAAATATGAAAAACAGTGATAGAAGTGTCAGCATATTTAGGCAGAAATTAATAAAGTTTTTAATGTAATAACTTTGTCAATGCACATTTAATTATTAATAAGTATTACCATCTTGCCACTAAGTTTATTTTACACTTAATTCACTTATATTTTCACTGTTTATTCCGATTCTTCCACAAAAACGCGAATACGAGTTTTGACAGTATTGACAAGCTGACGTGTAGAATGTTTAGTTTTGACTTTTGACAAGTATTAAAATTGCTTTGCTGTTCAAAAATTAAGACATCACTTAACAAGTGAATGTTAATATCCAATCGTAATCACTATTAAAAAATACCGTAATTCAAAAGAAAAGCATTTATCAATTAAATTATAATAACAGCTGTTCTAGGTATAATTTAAATCTCGCCAAACTATATTCTCTAAAATGATAAACGATTTATAATCTGTCTCACAAGTTTTGGTAAAACGGTGCAATTTGCAAACTGCATAATGCATTCATAAATTGTCATATTTGTCAGAAAGGAAGTGTAAGCACATTGTGATTTTTTCGTCGAAAATTACAAAATCGTGTAATTTTTATATTATTCTTCATTATAATAAGTTAAAAAATCTTAGCTATTGTTGCTCCAAATGGCGAAGCTAATAATTTGAGATCGTGTTAAAATTTATGGAAAGTGCCCGTTTACAAAGCAACATACTGTGGTGAGTAAATCTTTAATTTAATGCCGTACATCGGTTTGAATACAACAGTGAACAGTACTTTGAGTCACATGCTCGTTTATGCGTATTGATATTATTTCGGCTAATGGTCAGTTATTTCATTTGCATACAATACATTTTCCTTATGCTTGATTATAAATCGTTTATCATTTTCGGTTTATTATGAAGTTTCAGTGTAGTTTGTACCATTGTTGAACAAAAACATTTGTTGACGTGCAGTGATAGTATTTTATTAGTTTTAGTGAAGTTTTTAGCACATATGGAGACTACTCCATTACTTAGTCATGATAGTGATGATGAGGTATGTTTTTTTAATCTGCAATCTGCAAACTATATTTTTATACATTCTATTCGTTAAAAAAATGTACGAAAATATTAGTAGTAGTATCCTGTTAGTTCGTGATACTGTAATCTTATCTTTAATTATTCGAAAATTTTTTCCTACGCATGTTTTAACTAGATTCAATCATACTTCGAAAACATTCACAGTCCAGTGAGAAGTATGTGTAGACATGAAGAAATGCGATGTTCACCGTATCCGTACTGAACGGGAGCCTCCAGACCGTTCGGCTAATGACCGAGATCCGTTGATAAAGTCTCCGGTCGTTGTTCAGGAGGACCCTCACGATAATCAGAATTTAGTAAGGATAATGTAGTTAGCACTGTACAGTATAATAGGTTAGGCGGTCAAGCTTTTTTTGTGTGTGTACAATATTCATGAAAAATATGCATCTGTATTATATTTAGGATACAGCATCTTCCAAAATAAAAGCTTCATTTTTACTTTTGTGAAATGAATCTATTAAAGAGATTTTGATGAGTTTTGTATGTGAGAGATGTATGACGTATGTGTAATTGTAAAAAGTGTAGAACAAAAATATTTGCTGCATTCTGTCAATTTTCAGTAGGATGGTGCATGCATTGTTTTTTATCCAATACATTTACTTAAAAAATAAGGGAATCAAGCCTTATTTTTTGAATATAATTCATATAAAATACTAGCCACTAAACCAAGGAGGCATATATTATAATTTATAATAAACTAGATTTCCGCCCGCGGCTTCGCCCGCGTTTTCAAAGGAAAACCCGCATAGTTCCCGTTCCCGTGGGATTTCCGGGATAAAACCTATCCTATGTGTTAATCCAAGTTACCCTCTATATGTGTGCTAAATTTCATTGTAATCGGTTTAGTAGTTTTTACGTGAAAGAGTAACAAACATCCATACATCCATACATCCATACATCCATACATCCATACATCCTTACAAACTTTCGCCTTTATAATATTAATAGGACTATACAGTTTGACCTCAAAGAAACTTGTAAGTAAGCATCATTTTAGATGAAACAGCAAATTCCAATGCAAGCCTACAAAGCCTACAAGCCCACTGCTTGTTATTAATTTTTTGCTATCAATGTCTTTATTGACGAGGCAAAAATATTTTTAGGCATGTTAAGTTTTAATTGAGTGTTTAATTCCAGATACTTGTCTAATTCATACATTTATTTATGGTGATTTTAATTATTGTTCTTTAAAATAAATATTTTTCTATGTACATACATGTTGTATACAGGGTATCCCACTGTTGGTATACTAAGCCCAAAGGAGGTAATAGATTTGCATACGCTAAATACGTAAAAAATACTTAAAAAATTCCAGACGCATTTTTTTTTCAAGTAGTTGAATTCTTAAAACTCTATGTGTACACCCATAACAAGCAACCCGCCCAACTTTGTCACCAGCACATGAGCTATCGTTTAATATTATGTTTTCATAGACAAAATGCTCACATTAGAGAAGCGGTATATGCCGGCTGCGCGAAGCTAGAGAAGAAAACATGGATTTTCAGGAAAAATTTAGCAAAAAATTTTTGACATAATTTTGTTGTTTAAGTATTTTTTACGTGATCAGTGTATGCAAAACTACAAGTCTCTTCGCGCTTAGTATACCAATAGTGGGACACCCTGTATATAATAAAAATATGAATGTTTTTGTAGGTATTGCATTACTGTATGTCTCAATAAACTTTATATTCTTAATTAAAATATTGTACACACCACAATGAAACCTTGACCAACTGTGAGATAGTCCTGCACGTTTTTTATTTTGACACAAACTTAGTTATCAATGTGTAGTTGTTTATGGTACACATTTTTTTTCTAGGGCTATTTTTTGGAATTATTTTGGCATGCTATATTTTTTAATCTGTGGTTGGTAGTTTTGTTTTGTTATTCATTAGTGGAAAATGTAGTGTACATAAGGGAAATAGAAATATTAAATTTTTTGGTGAATGTTATTAATAACTTATCTATAAATTTTATCAAAATTAGACTTAATTACTGTACAATTTTACATATTTTAAATCATTATATTCTTAGTTTCTTTGGAATGCAGAATCTATACATATTTTAATATCTTGCAAGTGCAAATAAAAATACCCATAATATTTTGAGGAAAAAAATGTGAAAATAAAAACCCAGTTAAAAAAAATACTTCAATTTGATGCAGTAGTTGATATAAGTGCAATCAACTTAACTAAAAGCCTTCCGGCTTTATACATTGTCAGAACAATAAGTAAACATAATAGTAGGGGAGGCCAAGAGGGGATTTTGGGATTTACTCGAGCGCGTCAGATTACTATAAGGGACGGTACCTTAGCTATTCATTAGTACCTCTAGTCAATATGAGCAGTTATGGTTGGTGGGTGCGCTCAGGGGCCCCGCTGGAAAATTTGAATAATCCATAATTCCCTAAGGTTGAGCTCGAATCGTCAGATTAGCGAAATGGGGACTTCTTATATTGTAATTAACCCCCCCATATATTAATCTGACGCGCTCGAATAATATTACTTTAATTTTTTACCCTTTCTTCATAGCGATTAAATCGTCAGATTAACGTATACTTTTTTTCAGTGACGTCCTGGAGCATGCAAAATATCAATATCTAACGCGCTTGAGTATTTCCAAGCCAATTTTTTTCTTTTTTAAATTAAAAAAAAATCAAAAAACCCTTCCCCACCGCTAAAAGTGAAAACATTATAGGACTTTTTTTTCTCGCTATGGTCTAATCTACCAATTCTAATAGGTTCCCGTGACGCTCGAGTAAATCCACATTTAGCATCCTAGGCTCCCCTACTATAATAATTAATTGAAACTGAAATTTTTCTCACAAATGGATATTGTCTTTGTATGATACTAACTGAGATTCTAATTAAGAACTTGAGTTCACTGTACAAGCATTAAGAGTGTTCAAATGGATATTAAATGTACAATCTTAATGAACACAATTGCAGCCAATTATGGTGCCCTGGTAACTGAGGATTAGATTTCAAAACTTGTATGTGGGTAGAAATTGATTTTATTGTATGAAAATATTGATTTAAACGAAAAGTTGATCCTTGTTTCAACGGATTTAAAGGTAATTTATTCATAATATTATTTTTCAGAAGAAACAAGAAAATCAAATGTATTAAAATTTTTGATAGTAGATCCTATTCATAGGCCACACAAAAAATCAGTTTTAAAAGTGCTAAATGAAAGCACGAATGAAACGCTTTTTTATTAATGCGCTCTGTGAGGTCTGTACAGAGGATTGTAAATCTTTAAAGTAGATATTTTGATTATCCAAATAATGTATGGATCTGATTTAACACCAGATATAAAATATATGTTATATTACTTAAAATAAAGAAGTTATTTATAAGATGCATCTACATCCTAATTTGTTACTAAAACTGTAACAAAATCCCTTGCATGGAGATCAGATAACTGTGATTTCAGTTTAATTCCGGGTGTTGCTCCAATCCCCAAAGGGACTGTTTAAACCTTAAAAAATGCCTTCTACAGAAAAATGAACTCGCAACAGATAACAACAGCTATTCTTCAAATGATTATCTCAAGTAAACAATGCAAATACGCTTAGTATCTCGCTATGTAAACAATGGTAGTGGTCAGGCTATTAGCGTCTCAGATAATTTGAGCCCGTCTGATTAACGTAGATTAAAAATACAGATAAAAAACTGGATTATTGACATCCCCACAACCGAGCGCGTATCTTATCTAAGTCCATTAAAGGAAATGAGACAAAATGGTCTGGTGTTCTTGGGCTTTTTTAAATGCATTCAAGTTTTTTGAATAGCAACACTGTTTCTGTTTTGTGTTTACGTGATTCGAAGTTTGAATGTTGTGGGAATTCTTTTTTTTATATTCCCGCGCTTTTTTGTGCAGTGAGTAGTGCGTTAGTTTTAAAATGAAGAAGAAATTTTATGTAAACAGACCTCCTAAAAAGGTAAGGTCACATTGCTTCATTTTTTATTTTCAAAATAAAATGTCTCGTGCTGTAAGAATCAAAAACTGCTTGTTCATTTACACATGACGCTACAATTTTCTTTTTTATCAACTATCACATAAATAACATATTATCAACGGTTATTATTGTAGGCAGATTATAGACGCTAGATTACGTTTTACCGAGAAGTAACAATGATTAAGTTTAAATAAATTAAATTTATATTTTTAGTTTTTTTATCGTAAAATATTGAAAAATATTTCAATGTATTGGTAGGGAGTTCCTAATGAAAGGTATGAGAAACAAAACCTTGGATATTTTGGTTCGTTATAAACCCTTAATATTGCATGTTGATATCGATACAGATATATCCCCGCATACGAGCTCTTCCAGACTATAGTCGATCTCTGTGTTTTCTTCCAAATCCTTTTACTAATTATTATTATTAGAAATAATAAAAAACATCAATCTAACCAGTATTACAAACCGCGACAATCTAAATTAACAATAGGTACCAAAACTAGATTGACACTGTTCATAAAGGGATATTATATGTATGTAATATGTCCCTTTGTTTCAAGATTCTAGAAATTACGATTCAAATATATCAGAACAAGGTTATTAGAAAAAAACAATACCCAACAATTACGCCCTAAACAAAGACGATAGAGTAAACCCTATAATTATTGTAGTCTACAAATTCTAGACATATAATTAATTACCAGGCCAAGGTTACCTTTAATAAGAGTACTTGCGTGCATGTGTTCTTTCTCACGGATTTACTTATTAAATTTTTTAATACCTTCGTATTTTTATTAGTTACAACTTTGTGAACAAAATATTGTAGTAAGAAGATGTATTGGCTGTGTCTACACTTTATGAGAGCTAAATCTGTTTTTTTGCTACTTATTGATTGCCTGAATAATATATTTTTTAAATATACATAGTTAAATTTTGAAACTGGGTTGTTTGATTAATTGATTTCGTTCAAGTGTTTTATCAAAAACAGTTGTCGTGGAAAAGCCTTTAACTTGTTGTCAACTTCGAATTATTTATTGGAATTTAATAGTAAAAGGATAATCAAACATATGTAACCGCAGTTTAGCTCTCGCAGAATGTTAGAGCATCGCATAAGTAAATATTTGAGTCTCTCCTATGAGAATTCATTGAGATGTTGTGTTCGTACTAAGTAAATTTAAAGACTTGTTCCATGCTCTTAAGACGTACAAAATAACATAAACGTTTTCAAAGACGGATAAGTGTAGAGAAATATTTAAAAGGACGCTATTTTTTTAGTTTTTTATCATTCAAAAAAGTTCCGAATCTCGCCTCGTAATCAATTTCAATTAAAAAAAAAAAACGTGACTATCCTCAGAAAATCTTCCATGAATCGTCTTATTGGACAATTACTGACTATTCACTAATATAAAAACGTATTTGTATGGTTACGAAGTAATTTTGGCGCCCACGCTGTGAGCAACCCTTGAAATGCCTATTAAGCATAAAATCGGTCAAGTACGAACTAAAAATATATTTGGTGTTCTTCACCCAATAAAGCTTGAGGTTTAAGTTATGGTCAATAAATAAATCATTGTTGTATGTTATCGTATGAAAAGTCTTTTGCTAAAATAATAGCAGTTTATGTTGTAGAAACATTAACAATTTAGAAATGGTGCCTTATTTGGTTATATATGTAAGTATTTGAGTTTTATCAAAAACGATAATACCGATGTTTAGTAGGAGACCCAGTGATAGCATTGAAAAAAATAACAAATAGATTCGAGGAGCTTAATGAAGTTGAAGATTGGGATTCCTGTTTTCTTTATTTCAATATTTTTACCACACGGTAAGGAAGAAGAATGATAATATCTTTAGATATTTCCTGTCCCTACACAAAAGTAACCATCTAAATATAACTCACCGCAGAATATTTTAAATTCAAACGTCAAGGTTTCTACATAAAAGTAAAACGAGTCAAAATCTATTCAGTCTTTCTTTGTGAATAACATAAAAGCGGATGTTTCAAAGGATAAACATAAATACACTTAATTAAGTCCCATTGAAAATTGAAATGGGATTGAACGTACTGCCATTTCGCGTCTATTCATATTTATGTATTAGAGTTTTGCCTTTTGTAGCCTTGGCTCTGGTTCAACGGAGAGCCTACATAATAAACTAGCTGTGCCTCGCGGTTTTACCCGTACCGCTCCGCTCCTGGTAGTCTTAGCGTGATGATATATAGCCTATAGCCTTCCTCGATAAAGGGGCTATCTAATACCAAAAGAATTTTTCAAATCGGACCAATAGTTCCTGAGATTAGGTTCAAACAAACAAATAAACTCTGCAGCTTTATAATATTCGTATAGATTATAGTTTTGTCTTTTGTAGTCTTGGCTCTGGTTCAACGGAGGGCCTACATAATAAATGTTAAAGTTGAGAGATGAGTGATACTCATTATGCGCGCTCGTAGCGATGCGATAGTGCTGTGCTTGATCTGAAACCGTTGATAGGCGAGTACTTGAGCGCTGGCTTTTTGGCCTTTCAGCGGGAAACTTTTGAAATGTACTTCGAATTTTAAACCGGGAGTTGAAACATAAAAATGTCCTTTGACCTAAAAAAGATGCGATGCTCTATAATAAAAATGATAAGGACTGTCTTGTGCGATGTCGCCTACATAGATTGTAGATATGCGGATTCAGGAATATTATGTTTTAAATGACTCAATCATTTTTAGCGTTAAAATGACTATTTAATTGTTAGAATTACATTCGTGCTCTGTTAATTCCTATTCTATTTCATTTTATTAGCTTTGATTACGAGAAATAGCATGTCGTATTTGTTTACGGTCTATAAAATAAGGAAACAGTGCTGTTTTCAATCTATTTTTAGTTAGAGTGATATTTTTCAAGTTAATTTCACAAGAAAAATTAGCATTTCTCTCATGAAAAAACCTTCATACACTGACTTCAAACATAACGAGTATTCGCAACTCCAGTGATACAAGCAAAGTAGCTCTCAAGTGAAACAATGATAATGATGACGAAATACATTTTATGTATTTGCAGCTATAAATATCTCAATTGTATTGCAAGCCACTACTTTTTATTAAAATTCCACTTTGCTCACTACTTTGTAATCTTGATTAAGATTTCTGAAACCGCAAGCTATCGGTAAGCGGTAAAATGTGAGGATAAATTTTATTCCAATGATTGCTCTATATTATTATCTCCGGATATTTTTTATCGACTATTCCAAAAAAAAATGGCACTCAATTCCTACTGTATGTTTTAACTACCCGCTTATCTACTCTTTTAAATGTACGCTCTACTCAATTACCATAAATACATACCCTACAATCTTTAAAGCTAAGCCTATGTATTGTTTTCTCATATTTAGCTCTCATAACGTGATCCAAATTCATAGCAGAATACCACGAGACTAATAAATCTTTAATCAAAATTAACAAAGTGGATGATTTTGTCTTATTCACTTTATTAATTGAATTAAACTCGACCCAATGGTAGCGACCTACAAACTATTTGACCCAAATTCAGGACACCATTCCGTTGCCGTTATCCAGATATCGAATATTTCTTGTCATTCAGTACACATTAATAATGAATCTGATTTATTCGTCTGCGAGAGATAGTGGTTTAGCTGCTTATTCTTTTTCTTGTAGGTAGAAATTATTGAGTCAAAGATTCAATTAGAGAAATACGTAAGAGATGGATAAAATTTTATTTAAATGATCTTTTGGGACTAAGCAATCATATTGAAATTAGAATTGTTTAGGTAACGATTTTCATAAGATATAGAACTAAAAAGAAAAGAAAATTATGAATTACAAACAAATATTTTAGAAAATAAATGACTTTGTGACATGACTTTGTGTGTGAGTAAAATAACATCCCTGCTTTATGTGGCGAGTATAAAGAAGCTATTGTATTATTGCTACAAATGGGTTATATCATCCCTTTCTCTCATGGCCGAAATCTGGGACAATACTCCCTAAAATGCTATATTATAAATCACATCAGCGGGCATGTGTATCGTGATTATGAACTTCTACTTTATTAGGCCATAAAAGTAAGGGTCGATATTCCATTAACGGAGAAGTAAGAAGTTTCTTCAGTCATTTGGATGTGAATTGTCCACGAGGAAATAGTTGAACTTGGTATAGTTGTATGAGTACAAGAGAAAATGGTGAAGTCTGTGTCTAGATTAATTAGGTCGTCGGAAATATAACGGATTTTGGGTGCATTTGAATCTCTCAGGACGAAATAATTCGTAAAAAAAAACTCAACGTTTATATTTTTTACTTTTTAAACATTTTCCTGGGATAAAAAACAACTTTAAAATGTGTCGCGTCATCATCTCGATAGTATTGTTTAATGAATTCTAAAGGAAATAGAAGATTTCCGACAAGAAAGTGGGTTCCGAGTTAACCCTACCGAATCAATCCAATTTGAATCTTCAATCCTGTCTCGAATTTGCCTTGTTTTGGATCGTTGATTATAGCGTCTCCCTTCTGTAACAAAATAAATTAACTGTATATTCGAAATCTATTTTGTGAACTTCTTTTTCTCGGAGGAAGTTCTATCCATAATCCAATGGTATCCTGAAAAAGTATTGTTTAAAAATGAAATAGTAGTACATTTTCAAGGAACGTGTGTGATAAACAATAGTAACTATTGTAAAAATGTTTCTTTCATGTCTGAAAAGGTTGTCTCGTTGTATTGACACGTTCTTTGTAATATAATACGTTTTCACCTCAGCACTTTGCCAGGGAGGTTCAAGGGTGGTTCGTACGATATGTAACATTGATTTTAACGACACTCGTAGAAGTGACTACAAGTATACAGATATGTTTACTTTACGTTGACACATAATATGGATTATGCTTTAAGCGTAACGACAACATCGAGAATATATTTTCGTAACTCGATACTTTCGCTTAATTAGCACTAAACTAAATCGAAATACAAATATCTAAAATGTCTCAAATGCCGATACTCACCGTTGTAATCATCATAGTACTGGGACAAATAAGTTTAAATACGTGTTTACAAATGAAACAAATATGCCTCTCCTGCATCTATATGGTAAAAAGCTGTATAAAATAATATTACATTCAACTTTTCAACCTAAAAACTATTGTTATCGCTTGGCCACCGTCATTCTCTTATCGATAACGGATTGAAACGCGTCTAGCGTTCACTGTCAAGTGGTTGCCTTGGCATTATAGCTGAGCTTTTAATCATGGTGTCACTTTGTAATGCCGGTTTTTTATGACTGAAATACTGAAAATGTAACAGTATTTTATATTCAAGAGCTCGTGAACATAACTACATTTGAGACTATTCAATAGTAGCTGCATACACAACATGGACCATACAAACTTTTGTTACTTTTTCAACTCAGAGGTTGAATTTTCAAAAATCATGAAAATCTTGATTCCTTATTCCTTTCCCGCAGAAGAGCATGAAAATATTAGTATAGAAAATAAAACAAGTAAGAAACAACAATATTAAAATTTAAAATCTCGTTTGCTGCTTCAAAATGCAGAAAAAAAGACGTCAGCAGCAATTAATTTTTACTCGTCGCTTCACTCTTAACCAAATTAGTCTTTCTAACTAATATTTTCATATACGTATTCAATTTAATTGGTAGGACAATTTTGGTTAATTGTTTTAATGCAGGTCATTCAACTTGCAAGATGTGAACGACCACAATTATATTTAAATTAAATTGAATGACCTTTCCAAAATATGTATTGCATACATTTCTAATTAAAGAAAATTTGATAGAATACGATTAAAATCCCTTATTCTATATAATCACCATCACAATCTAATCTAGGAAATAGATTAAACCCTTGTCTATATGCCATAAGATTAGATAGCCAAATAGCATCACGCCTAGTTATCACTATTTAATCTGTCCGCTAGACCTACAACAATAATAAAATTGACTGATTAGAATGAAAATAGGCATTTAAAAAGCTTTATGTTTTTACTTCTTCATGTTAACTGCCTATTTATCTTAAAGATGGTGTCAACAGAAGAAACGTTGTTATAGCAATTTATGCAAATTATTCAGCTTTGTGTTCTAGCTTGTACGCCCTTGGAAATGTATAAATAATGGCCGCATTATAATTGTAAATTCTGTAACAAAGTTCGCGTCCTTCGAAAAGGTTAGAAAAATATTTCTATTCTATGTCTATAGAATTTCATTATTATATAATTTGATCAATGGAGCGGATTTATTTTAATGAATTAAGCTTATCTAAATTATTTTATAATTTATAATTTTAATCTGAATGACAGATCAAACTTACGATTCTTTTGGCTTAAAATATAGCTGATATAAAACCCACCATAGATTTGACTATCATAAAGTTTTCGTCTGCGTAATAACTGCGTCTGGGAATACCCAACAATCTAATTTGAAGAGATGAACGTATAAAACGATAAATTATACAGCTGTTGCTAAATACCTACAGATACAAAGAAAACCCTTAAAACAGATAGAATGCAAACAAAGGAGGTCATGTTGCTACAAAGCAATCGCAGAGCAGATAACAAAAACATAAAACGCAAGCATAACATTGTAACCAACTTTTACAGATTTATCTGTACCTATGCAATATTATGAGAATGCACAAGTGATCAAAATACTAAATAGGAATAAAATTACGAAGCTTGTCTTATATTTTAATAGTTATATGAAAATAAAACCGTGTACAAAGAGGTCTTCATCAGTCGTGGGAACTGTTTTAACAAAACAAAATATAATATGTATAGTGTTAAATTAAATCTGGACAAAAATATGGACAACATCAGTTCGGAGCGAGATCGCTCCGTCAATCCGTAGTCCGTACCAAATATTGTCTTATCCGTTTGTCCTAAATCCTTGACTATTTGTGTAAACTTTAACATGTGCTTCTGAATATGTTTAATGAAACAACAATATTGACTACATCGCTTCTATAATAAAAATCGATATTGAAGGTTACGTTTTTAAAGGTTACTCTGCCCACGCAATAAGTTACCAATAATTGGAGAAATAGAAATGATGACTAACACAGCACTTAGCAATTAGCATACCTATAGGGCTTTAGCATAGTACTCAATATCCATAAGTTAAACAGATATACTAAAATCCTTGCATCGTGAAGCATGTCATTATTGCTAAGCAGATAACCACTCAGGATGACGTTCAGGTCATGTTCATTATTCTTTTAAACATAATGACTGAATACATTTATGTTAATTACTTTGCATGCGTGAATAGATTGCTATATGGAGTAGAAAATGCATTTCTGCACGTAAGATGTAGAACTATGTATAGGATCGTCTGTGTCTTTAGAAGTATGTATTAGAAAATTGGTAGTCCAAATCTATCAAATCAGAGTAAGACTGAATAGCAAAAACCGATATACTTAAATGATCTTTTATCAGAGAAATATCTACATGATCTTGTTATCAGTCTTACTCCAGAATTTAGTGTATAGTCTTAATGCACGTCTAACCGTGATATAATATTTAAATTAGGTTAAATTTTTAAATAACTTACTATAGAAAGATTAACAGTCACTTGCATAACTGTGTCTATCCTTCAGCGAACACATTAACTTTAATAATCTCAGACTGTGATTTTTGCAGTACTTGGAAGTATATCTATACTAATATTATAAAGAGGAAAGGTTTGTATGTATGTATGGTTTTCACGCATTAACTACTGGACCGATTTTGATGAAATTTGGCACATATAATCTTTAGACCCTGAGAAAGAACATAGGTTACCTTTTATTGCGAAATATGTACCACGGGCGCAGCCGGGGCGGACCGCTAGTCTATTTATAAATCATCGTAGTTCATCCTGCACATGTATGTTATAACTTCCAATTTACTTCCAACTTCCAGTTTAGTCGTAGTAGTTTAGTTAGTTAGTTTCCAATTATTTCATAATAATTGTGGAAATTATACCATATCAACATTTGTATTGTAGAGTAATAAACTCTATTTATTGGTATTTGTTATCTACCCGCATTAGTCATCTTCGGTAGAACAATCGATAACAGCTGATTATGCCGTTTGCAAATCTGATTATTTTCTTATACATATATCCCACATCCCCGTATTTTGTTTCAATCAAACTATATTTCTATTTTATACTATCCGTAACTCCTTTTTGACCCGGGCTGAATAAGTTCGCGTTCTCTTATTGAAAAAAAAAAATCAGAATCTTTCTAATTTATGCATTATAAATACTCTTCTGAATAATATTAAGATAGACGGATGAAATATGTATCTCCACATTGTACCTGGTTGTAATACAATATTAAGATTGTAATGCATGCGTATTAATTTTACCTTACTTCATGCATGAACACCTATATCTGCTTTGCGAGTAAATAAGAACAATAAGAACACGAATTAAATATCATTCCAGAACAGAACATGTTGTGAAAAGGTCGCCGAAAGTTTTAAATCAAAACTTTGATGTGATATTCATCATGTAAATTAAATATTTAAGATTCGTAACTTGATGTTGCTTAGAATAGTTAGCACCGTCACCTAGGCTACTTGTTAAAAGTTGATATAGTTTTAACACGCAAAATATATTCAATTTATTATATGAACTAGGAACTGAAGTGGTCTGTAACATCTCATGATAAATGGGCAATTTTGTCGTTTGATTTGATTTGTGGGTAGTTTTGATTCACGGACACGTTTCTAAAAATTGATTCGGAAGGAGTTCGGAAAATTGATTTTGGGATCAGATATCATCAAATTAATAAACAAAAATTTTTTATTGAAATGTGTCTGCCACACAAGGTGTCATTTTATCTTTTTGAATCATTTGCATCCGAAATACTTCTATTTGGAAAGTCATGTGTCCACAGGAGTTGCAAGAGCTCTTTACATGTAGCAAACAAAGATTACAGAACCACTTCAGTTCCATAATGTTAAAGTATAATGCGATTTAACTAAGAATAGCAACGCCCATGGCCTGTATGTCAGAAAATATTATAATTTGAAAAATTCGATTAATTTCTTGACTCTTTCTTAAAATGCTTAAAGTTGATCGTTAATTCGGTTGAATTAACACTTCTGACGTCACAAGATGGCGCTGAATCGTTCCTATTCTCAGATCGCATAGTACCACACTAACCAATGAATAATCTATACTATAGATTCTAGTAGTAATGAGCATGATAATTGCAGTCGTGCGGCATTTGCACGATGTTCCCGTCGTGCATGTCCCTGCTGCCGCGGCGGAACGAGCCGCGGCCGCCGAAGCCCGGGCAGGCGCCGGTCGTGCTCAACGTGTACGACATGTATTGGACCAATTGGTGAGTAGACGCTTCTAGAAAATAGTATTGGAAAAAAGATGATACATTTAAGTATGAAGGTTCTTAATTTGTTTCCTACAAATTTATCCTTTGGGATAAGTTAAAGAAAGCTAATGTACCGTCCTCTCTTATTAACACATTTAAATGTTGGTACAGAGGCCAGATCAATCAAGTCCGATGGGCGGGGGCTTTATCTCAGCCGTTTGGGCTGCAATGCGGCGTGAGGCAGGGGGGGTTAAGTTCGCCCACGCTTTTCAATGTATAATATGTCAACGAGCTGATTGAATCACTCAGCAACGAAAGGATTGGTTGTCATATTGATGGAGTTTGCATCAACAATGTAAGTTACGCAGATGATATGGCGTTGCTGAGTGCTTCAATCTGCGGTCTTAGAAGATTAGTGGCCATCTGTGAAGAGTACGCTGCTCTTCATGGATTGGTCTACAATACTAAGAAAAGTGAAGTCATGGTCTTTGAGTCTGGGCGCCGAGTTACGCATTTTTTACCCCCAATACGTTTGAACGGAGTGCCATTGGGGAGGGTCTTTAAATTCAAATATCTCGGACACATATTGACCCCTAGACTCAGAGACGATGATGATATTGAAAGGGAACGACGGGCACTGGCAGTGAGGGCAAATATGATAGCTCGTAGGTTTGCACGTTGTTCTAATGAAGTTAAAAAACCCTATTTCGTGCGTATTGTACATCTTTTTACACGTGCAGCCTATGGGCTAGTCATACTCAACATTCTTACAGCTCGCTCCGTGTTCAATATAATAATGCGTTCCGGGTGTTAATGGGGCTGCCCCGTTATTGCAGCGCATCAGGGATGTTTGCAGAAGCTCATATAGACTGTTTTTACGCTACAATGCGAAAGAGATGCACATCCCTGGTGCGCCGTGTGCGGGACAGCCCCAATGAAATCATGCGCTGTATAGCGAGTCGGCTCGACTGCTGGTATGTGAACCACTGCTGCAAACTGTCTGCTTCCTTGATAGCTTTGTAGCGGTGGAGTACATCTCTAGCAGTCATAATAAATTTTATTTTTACTAACATAATTTTTAAGATAATAATTGTTACTAACAAAATGAGTCCTGGTTACTTGAATAAATAAATGAATTATTATTATTATTATTAAATTATGGAGGAAACAAATTTTGAGGATACTTCTACAATATGGTGAAGTTATTATCGAGAGTTGTGCTGTTTTAGTAGGATTTTTTGATGGTGGTAATTTGATAGGAAGCTAATTCATACTATAATATATCGAATTCAACCCGTGACAGATACAAGTTTAGACCGAATTACTAAATACGATTCGAAAATAGGTTTCTAGACGTCCTTAAAATTTTGCATGCATCGATATGAATGAGCTACAAGCCGAAATTCAGTTTCATACTTTGTTATAATTTATTTTGTCGCTAACATATCAGTACATAGACGAAACATTAGCGAATTGATAAAAATAATATAGTATCTATCATTTCCTGTACGTTTTCCGTTTAAAATTATATAAAGAAAAGGTCCACCACATTCAGTTACTGCTATAAGAAATCGAGCATGAACGCTTAAACACATAAGTCGTTTCGATCTTATTTCTGCAAATAGCCATCTATAAGCCTTCCCTGAAGATTATAGAAATCTATGTTCAGTATGGTATCGCGTATGTATTCTTTACACATACATATTATTACTTAGGTACGCTTATTACGGTAAATCTACATATAGAAGAGTATTTTGATTTACTGCCAACTTGACTTTTAAGCATCCATAGATGATAATTGGGATTATCTATGCTGCTGTGACACCATAAACTTTAACCATAACACAAAAGTTTAAGTTAGCTTTATGGTATAGTTTGAAGCTATGTCTACACAGTGTCGTAGTAGAAAATAAAGATCGAGTATGTAAGTAAGAGTATGATGTGACGCTATAACTACAAGAAACTTGAATTTGTCTATACTCTATAGTCTATAGCATAGTGCAAGCCACTCGATTATTATCTATGGTCTCCTATAGGTACACGGCTGGCGCAGGCGTGGGCGTGTTCCACAGCGGCGTGCAAGTTCACGGCTCAGAGTGGGCGTACGGTGGTCATCCATATGCATTCACCGGCGTGTTCGAGATAACGCCACGCGACGAGCGTGAGCTCGGCGACCAGTTTCGGTTTAGGTAAGTATTGGGAGGGAGATGTTCTAGAACGTTCTAGAATGTAGTGTAAGTGCATAGCGTTCAAGTGCACGGCTCGGAGTGGGCGTACGGTGGTCACTCGTATGCGTTCACCGGCGTGTTCTGTATAATATAGAAAACTAAACCAAGTGTGACGTTGATTAAAATCCTTATTTTATTAATAAAAATGCCATAGTTAACATTCCGTCTGATTCTGTCGGATTGACTACTGCCATTTACTAACATTTAACCAATTTGAAATTTTCAAAATATTTCGTACACAGTTCGACTAGATCGTGAAGAAGAACATTGTTAAACACAATAAATTCCAACGAATCAGAAAATCGGTTATTTAGGGAAGTTTTAAAAACAAATGATAACAAAATCACTACTATAATTAGGACTTGTTTTCCCTAAGAATAACGCAATAACATTAAGTGAACAAACAACATTATGATTTACAGACAAAGTGTACATATAGGATATACGGACTTCAGCGAAGAGGAGGTGCGCCGGCTCGTCACCGAACTGGGCAAGCAATTTCGGGGCGATAGGTTAGTATATCTACACATTTACAAATCAAATTTTGAATTGAAACTTCTTTAGACGCGTTGATAGTAAAATTTTAAGGTCGCGTCATGGCAATGCCGTCACGTCATGAAGTAAGACGACGATTTTAGTTTTGAATCTTGCCAAAGAAGTTTTTCCTTATGACACGCGCTCTTTTTTCATATTTTGCTATAAAATAGATATAAATATATGCTGCTTACAAAAAATTTGGGTAGAATGAAAATATGTATATAAAGGCATATCACATATTCTATAACTGAGTTTATTTTCTAGAAAGAAGAAATAATATACGTTTCACAAAATATATTTTAACTAATGAAATTTATTTTTGTTATTCCTTTCAGGTACCACCTTATGAACAATAATTGTAATCATTTCACATCCGCCTTTTGTCTGGTAAGTAATTATTGTAATTTATTTCGATAGTGTCTCCGAATTTAAGATTTTTGAATTTTAAATTTCAAAAATCTACTTCCACCCGACTTATATTTTTCTATAATGTCTACTGACGATTCAAAATCTGATTGAAGAAATTATTGTTTGTATCTTTTTAACTGACTTTAAAACAAGTCGGTTCTCAATTTGAATTTTTTTTTGGCTTTGTTACCTCAGTTCGACTGGGTATTGGGTAAACCGATTTTGATAATTCTTTTTTTTTTCTATTTGAAAGCTGGTGACTGCCATTTGGTTCCAAAATTGGTTTAATTTTGAGGATTTGAAAGCGCTTTTGTTTGTTAACAAATAATTAGTGTATTAATATGGATTGTCGGTAGGATACACATATATACAATAAATAATGATATATTATTATTTCCAGGCGCTATGCGACAAAGACATACCCGCGTGGGTCAATCGTCTCGCGTACGTCAGCTCGTGTGTGCCATTTTTACAGAGATGTTTACCAAAGTAAGTACTTTAGTTCTACATTTTAAATGTAAAATCTATACTTTGAATAAGGATAAGATATCTCTATTTACTGGAAACGTGGTTATTCATATGTTAATGTAGATCTTGAAGATGTTTCTTAAAATATTTAGATACTTTAAATAAGAATAGTATTGCTAAAATATTATTTTGTCTGTGATCTCACATTTTAAACAATACTGCATTGAACATGCATCTCCAAGATTTTATCTGAAATGTTCATACTTTATAGAAAAATTGTTTTAGTGACCATTTTTAAATCAAATTATTGGCTATGGTAATTTCTAAAAGCAGAATAATAAAGGTGGTCGTTCGCTTTTGTGATTGGTTCGCTTCGCTCGTTCGCTTTCCGCCTCAATTGCAGACTTTTATTAATGTGGCAATTGAGCTTAATTTAAATAAAAGACTTGCTCTTTTTTATACAGGTTGCTATTTCCAAACGTGTCCCTCTCACCGTAAATATAATAGATACGCTATCAAATTTCTCGCATCGCTGTTTAATGTGCCGTAAAGATACGTTAAGTATATTTATCGAGGAAGGCTGTAGGCTATATATCATCACGCTAAGACCAACAGGAGCGGAACACCGCCGGTAAAACCGCGGAGCAAAGCTAGTATCAAACAAAAACACGCGTATTAAACAATATGTATGTAACGCTAGGGAATGGCTGACGCCGGCCGCGCTGCAGCACTCGCTCGCCGTGCACTCGCGCTCCTCCTCGCCCGCCACGCCGCAATAGCACCGTGAGTGGGACGCTATACACTACACCGCACTACACTGCACTACACTACACTATACCGCACTACACGACACCGCACTATACTGCACTATACTACACTACACTACACTATATCGCACTACACGACACTTTGCCATACTACACGATACTACATCACACAACACTACAGTGAAACGCACTACAAAACTCTATACCATACTGTACTTTACCACATTATACCAAATGTATAAACGCTAAGGAATAGCTGACGCCATCCGCGCTGCAGCAATTGCTCACTGTGCAGTTGTACACTTTATCACACTTTAAACAATAAATTATTACACAACAAAGTATCTATAATGTCATGCCTATAATTATTTCAATGGAAATTTAATTTAATAAGTTTATAAAACACTATAGCATAATAATATACACCATGTGTCGGTTACACAAAACTGCACTTACTAGCACCTTATTATTATAACATCAACCGTATATTGTTGATGTTATACACTTCAGTTAATAACAACAATTTGATTGACACCCATTGCTTATACCGGTGCTGTATACTTGTTTTTGCATTCGACAAGAAATATGCAAATACCCACATTTGTTAAATTACAAAAGTTAAATACTTAAATATGCTATATTAAACATATTACATACCAACATAATAGATTGAGGTAAAAATGAGACCAAAAATTTATTGTATTATTTATACTGAAATAAACTTTTTTCTTTCACAGAGGAGGCGCTGCATTGATGCAGACGAACAGACAAAAGTGTTGTGCGTTATATTAGTATTAAGTTTAACGTTTAGCTAATGATAAGTTTGGCGCATTGTCGACTGGTTATCGATGCGTTGTTTTGTATTTATTTACTTTCTTTTTTTTGTCGGGTAGTTTAGAAACTTTTAAGTGAAGATATTCATATGTTATGGAATATTCATAATTTATGGACTTGGACTTAATTCTTATTAATAATGTACTTTATGTATAGCAATTTTGAAATTAAAGTCTTATTTAATTTCGCAGTGTAAAATAATGTGTAGAGAATGAAGTAAAATTTAAATTGTAATTAAAACTTTAAAGTACAAAACTGACGCATCGAATTGACAATATAGTTATGTATATGTATATTATATTAATATTATAATAATAAGGATAACTGATTATGAATTAGGTTTTATTATAAGGAGTTGGTTTGAACGCCGCTTAAATGGTCTTATATTTTAATTATGTGGAAATTCTCATCATGAATTTATTTTATAAATCATGTTTTTGAAGTGAAACTTCTTTAGGCGCGTTGAGAGTAAAATTTCAAGGTCGCGTCATGGAGTAAGGCGACGATTTTGGTATCTTTGAATCTTGCCAAAGAAGATTCAATTCTGACACGTGTACAACTGCACACGCTCTATTTATCTGAGGAGTTTCTATTTTCTTTGCGGTATTTTAATTTGTGACACCTAAAATATATAGAAATAAATGGATTGAATAGCTGCTGAAGATGAGCACTTTTAAAACTCTAAAGTTATTAAAAAAACAACGTTTTTTTTCAAATCCGATTGTATTATTAAAATTTTACATTTTTTATTTATTTTTTTGTTATTAACAGACAATAATTAAAATTTACCCTAACATTTAACATTTGAATTCTCTAAATTAAATATTCTTCTTAACTATCTCATACTGTGTAATGCAACTCAATAGTAAGCTAAATGGTGCCTTGAAGTGACAGCACTGTTATAAGTTTAATTCTAATTAGGGTCGATTTTTCAATCCTTGGTTGAACCCCGTCCAATAAAGTATTACACGATAATATTAAAATTGCACTTGCTAACTGTCAAATACGGACAATTATATTTGAAATGGTAGTTTAATACGTTATTCGACGAATAAGTTTTAACCAAGGATTGAAAAATCAGCCCTTAATTTTATTAAATGTAATTAATTATTCATAAATAATTTAAGGCGCTTGAGCATTATTTATAGACTAGCTACGCACATTTCACGTGTACACATCGAATATTTTTATTCATTATCAAAAATAAATAGTTGTGCCTTAAACATAAGACTTGAAGGCTAAATTTTGAAGCAATAGCGATAAGTTTCTCATTTAGTTTGCGGCTGCTCAAGTTATAGTTCCTACATTGAAATAGTTTGTTCATTTTCGTTCACATAATGAAAGGGACGTCTAATTACAATATTAACATATTTATTATCTGTAATTTATTGTCTAAAATGTGAAAACAAACAAGAAAGGCACGTATCTAAATAATCTCGATACGGAGTAATCAAGAAAATGACTCGTTGTCGGTACATTTGGTATAAAGAAATATTGGTCCTTCGAGCCGGATGCCGTAGAATATAAATTTGGCTTTGATATTTTTACGAGATTAATTTTTAATAATGTGATAATTTTATTACTTTTTAAATATTGGTCTCTTCTATATTTTACAAATGTTTAGTTCATAATTTCACAAAAAAATTGTTTCGAAGAATCTCTTCGTCTCAATGTCAAAAAGTCTCTTTCATTGTGTCAAATGCAAATGGATGATAACACCCTGACAATTTTGCTGTATTTTATCAAGTTTTGTGTAATTAATGAATAATATACGTAGATGTAGTTGTCCGTCCGTTTAAATTTATAGATTTAACGTTGGCATAGCTCACTTGTAACAACAATAATTTAACCAATATTATAAGGTGTGTAATTCAAGATTGTAAGAATATAATAATTTTGTCAATAAATTTAAATGTCCGCCTGCGATTCATTGAAATTTATAGTACCTATTATAATAATAATGTACCGAATAACTCGTATCTTCCAAAATGGCATCCAAATTTGAATCCTCATATTTAACATGAAATCAACAATAATGAACAAAATTATTATATTCCACTCATTAAATCTAATTATTAAGAATCTATGAAAATTAATTATACCTTCTAAGTGTTTCTCGATTTCGTATTAAAGTGCCATGTTGTTATATTTAACAACACTATTTAATGAAACTATTGAAATAAGAAGAACTATTTAAATGAAAATTATCCCATCTTGTAATGTAGTAAACAATTTTAAATCTTTTTTTTTTTTTTTTTTTTTTTTTTTTTTTTTAACGTTGGGAAATGCATTTACGCATCCCCCTCTGCAGTTTTTCTGCGTGAGGGGGTATGTGGGACTCGCGAGAAGCCATACCCACTAAAACCCAACGGTGGCCTGCGTTCACCTTCGGCGGCAGGGGTTAACAGCCAGGCCTTATACCCCCACCGCGTACGTGGAGATTGCCGCGACTTGGCGGCTCACCCAAGCCCATAAGGTGGCAATAGACGTCGGTATCAGAAGATAACGCCGCCCTATTGCCGGGCTATCCGCCTTCTATCGCAGGGGGGGCCGGTTTACTTGCAGCGAGCATAGCTACAATATGCTCGTTTCTACGTAAACCTCCCCCTGCGCTTATTCGTCAAACCGTATAATATTTCAGTCCTATTGCTGGACGTACAGACGCCTGCGTCTGCCGGGTCTTCGTCGGCGCAGAGGATCCGCCGTTGGGTCATTCTCCCGGGCCCTCTCTGCAACCTCCTTTGCTTTGATCACGGCCTCGCAAAAGGCCAAGACCGCCTTCCATTCAGTGTCGCCACTGACCATCACTTTCACGAGACCCTGCAGGGTCAAACAATTTTAAATCTAGTACATTGTCTACTAACGGTAGGTTTAAACGGACAGACTTAGAACACTTTTTATTTTCAGTAAATAAATGGAATTGAGGTAATCTTTTACTTGTGTAGCTTGAATGGTACATTTCTTTTTACAAAATAAACAGAAAAATTAAGTTATTTCTAACAAGACATCAAAAGGAATGAAAGAGTTGCAAATAACATATAATAAATGTATCGCGCAGAGTCATTATTGCTTCTATAATGACTACAAAACACTATGGAAACATAAAAACTTGCTGTAGAATTAAAATTATTACGCTCCTTATTCAGGCAGTTGTTTCAAAAAAAATTGACAAGTTCAATGAAACGGAGTAATAACCAAGATGGAATAAATATATGCTAGTACTTTTGGGACTACTAATATATGGAAAATACCTGAAAAAAATTATAATATCACGGTCACTCAATTGAGGTAAGTACATCTTGCATTACAACAGGTAGTATATACCCAGATTATTTTGATATGTTTTCTTCTGAAAGTATTGATGTTCTATAGATTAGGTGTAAATATAGAATAACTTAGATTACTTGACAATGCGCCAGTGAAATGACGTTTTTCACGAGGATAGTTTTAATATTGAATGAGCCTCATTTATTAGTTAACGATATTTAACGATTGTCTAATTATTATATACTTAACTCATTGGAAATTTAGTATGGTCTAAGACTAAAAATATGTTTAAAAATGTTATCTCGTTTTGGTCACGTTACAAGTTATATTGAATAAGGTCTATTTGGGACTCATAAAAAAAGATTATACTGAAATTAAATTTAAAAGTGCGATTTGTGCAAAAATGTTCAGAATAAGGATGTTTTGATTATTTAAAATTATAACTGCTAAGTGCTAATTAACCAGAATAACTAGTACCTAATTATTCTGGCGAAAGAATGTCTTTATAAATGTTTATTATAAGATATCGTTTTCTAATAAATATTTTTACGTTTCCAATTTTTTTTATATATATTTATGTGTGAAACGTTATCCGAGTGAAAAACTCGATACGTTTTTCACTCGGATAACGTTTCACTATATTATTCACTATACTATTTGCATAGTATAATTTGTGTATGACTTCCGTGAGAAATAATTCGTCATTTCTTTGGTATATTATACTTTATCATGGATCTTTAATTGGTTTCTCTCAAAGGAAACGTATCCCAACAATAACGTGCCACTGTTTCACA
The DNA here is from genome assembly GCF_061535455.1 of Colias philodice. NCBI lineage: Eukaryota > Metazoa > Arthropoda > Insecta > Lepidoptera > Pieridae > Colias > Colias philodice. Next base: position 4,189,674 of record NC_143112.1, read on the forward strand.
TATTATGAAATATGAATTAAAGTTTTATATTCTATTAAAATAATTTAGATCATACATACATGTCTTAGATTACATTGGTCACTAAGTACATCATTACATTATTTTAAAGCTTAATTTGCTATCAACTAGGCCACGCGACGGTACTAAAGCGGGTAAATAAGCAAATGAAACAATTGCGTCGTAAAACATTTATGAAATGCAAGCAAAATATAACGGTTAATAACTATTGCAAAGATTGGGCTGTAAACTTTTTTTATTGTCTATGGTCGCTGGTAAAAAGGCGCTAAACTGCTAACGCTAAAATATGATCTTTTAGTACCCACAATGTTTTATTCTGGTAAATTGTTTCTTCATTGTCGTTCCTTTTAACATGACAAATAATTTTAAGTTACAATTTCATATAACATGCAATTTTATAAAGTATGAAATGCTCATTTTATTTTAACAATTAGTTTTGTTATCTGATTAAAGATATTTAGTTTGCATTTACTACTTTGTAATGTTGTGAAAGCGGTTTTTAACTAAAAGCATGAATTTGAATTGTATAATAATTTATGGACGTTTGTTTTAGCGGTAGATAAAAGTTTTTTTTTTTTTTATTATGTTTTACTTTAGTAGATATTCTACATTGAGTTTAACGTGATAATAAGAGTTGCTGGTTGAAGTGCTAACAATGAACGACTGAATGGTTTCATAATTAATGTAAACTAAAAAATATATCGGCAATAGAAGTTTTGAAAAGAATAAAAATGTATGTAAATAGTTTTCAACACGCAGTTTTTTTTTCCTCTTGACTTATTATATCATCATAGAATTTTAATTTAATAAATGCATCTGAAAAGTATTTTTTAGATATACACAGATAACAAAGCCTGGCCATTTTTTTAATTAATAAAAATAGAATCCCTTCGTACAATAGTTGGCACGTAACGTGGAGTGTCATGCGGAGGGAATTACTGTGCATGGTTTCTGTCGCGTGCCCGTAATATAATTATGACTCAGATACATACCTTAATTTTTATTCTACTCGGTCAGCGCCTTAATGATCTAATGTCAGCGCTAAAGAAATTTGTTGCCAGACATACCTTAGTTAAATTATTCCCTTGGAAGTTGGAGCTCTCCGTAAATAATTAGCAAAATCGGTCGAGCCATAGGATAAATAGCTAGTGCAAACGAACATTTTTTTAAAATTATTGTCATGTTATTGTCGCTGTGCATAGTAAAATTTTATCTATTTTTGATTGTAATGTGCTGTAATCTCTTAGAGAGTTTCTCTCTAAAGAGTTTTTTGCTATCATTTATAATTTCTAAGAATTAGGTCATATGATATACATATATCCTTCTATTTTATATTATTCTAGGTTGCCGCCCGCGGCTTCGCCCGCGCAGTCAAAGAAAAACCCGCATAGTTGCCGTTCCCGTGGGATTTGTCATTTTCCCGGGACAAAAAGTAGCCTATGTCCTTTCTCGGGTATCAAAATATCTACATACCAAATTTCATGAAAATTGGTTCAGTAGTTTAGGAGTGATTGAGTAACAGACAGACAGACAGAGTTACTTTCGCATTTATAATATTAGTATATTATATGCAAAACAAAATTTACGTTTTTAGTAGGTAGGGTCAACCGGGGCAAATGCAACTAAAAAATAACAAGTTTCAAGTTTGATCGGTTGCAGTTATCTCCTTTTATATTTGGTCATTTATTTGACCCATTTAGTGATTTTTGTATTTATTCAAGATTATTTTCAACCAATCAAGCAATACAGTAGTCTTATAAATAACTGGTAGTGAGAATATTTCCTAAAATTGGTAGAAAAAGTTACATTAACCCCTAGTCGGGGGTAAATGCAACTAACTGCCATAGCTCTTCTTCTATTTCATATAAAACAACGAATATAGAATATATTTATGAGATTTCATGTTATTCATAGGATTTTGAACTGGATTACCGTGTAGCAAGAACGAGTTTTCAGGAAAAATCTTATTTTTCTGATTGTGGGGCAAATGCAACTATTTGTTAGAGAATTAGTGTGGGGAATGCAAAAAACTTATTCATCGATATATTTTTATTATTCTATATATATATACAATAACGTTATCTATACAATAACGTTGCGATCGTAGATGGCGCCGCATTATTTAGAGGAAAATCTCATGTACCTACTTTGATTTACCACTTTAAATCGCAACAAAAAAAATAACAGTGTACTACCTACTAAGTCAATTTTAGTTTTTGGTCAGAACAAATAATATTCTTTGTGTTAAATATTGTTAAAAACGTAAACCAAACAAAATACGTTTATTAGTTAATCAACCGTTTACTAAAAATTACTTGAACAATCACAGAACTATCCTACCTATCGTTTTTAGTTACTTATATTCTTTAACCACGCTTTATCTAATTTGAATTTTACTTATGAACCCGTCTCTGGGTATAATATCGAAGAAATAATCGATGGTTCTTCTTTAATTAATCATAAAGAAAATATATTTTGACTACCAAGAAGGATACATAATAAAAATATCGACACTGTCACATCACTAGTGTTTTTAGTTTCATACAAAAATATAAGGGGCTATTGTAACTAACCTCACAGTTGCAATAACCCCACAGTGAAATTTTCATGAGGCAATTGTAACTGCATCAATAACACAAAATAGAGTCAACTAACGCACTAAAAATATAAATGAAATATGCTTAACGGCTTGTGATAATCGTGTCCAATCAAAAACACCTGCAAAAAATCACTCCTAAACAATTTTTTTGTCTGCAATACTCGACACCTGTTTTTACGCACACCAACTTCAAAATAGCGGTTTGACACAATGGCCTATCAATCAAATAGTTTTCATCGTAGGGGCACCATCTATAACTTGTAAGATTTGTTAGTCGTTGAGCTATTGAATCATAGGTGGCGATTTATTACAACAACTCTAATAAATTAGTTATGATAACTAGTTGCCATAGCCCCATAGTTGCATTTGCCCCGGTTGACCCTATATTTTTATTTTTGTTTCGTTTTAAAAATTATAATTTACCAAAACCTTTTTTTAAAGTCGTTATATTACATCTGTGATTACATCACTATTTTAAGGAACAAGTTACGATTGATAGTCTGTGGTAAAATCTAATACTTCCCCTCCACAGATTACTAGATCTGTGTTCCCCTCACTACGTGACAGGCCGCCATATTGAAGATAACTTGGCGCCAAAGAGTACCTATAGGTATTGTTCTTGGCGCTATTCTAATTTCTATTCGCATGTCGCGTGCACGTCGCTTGATTCGCGAGTTCTTAATTTTTGTTGTATAATTGTGTGTTATTGCGGTAAATTGTGTAAAATTGACTAATTTAAGTGAAATAGATAAGAACTGTTTTAAATATGGATCCCGCTAAAATGAAAGTGTTCGATCTACGATCGGAGCTTGGTGCCCTCGGATTAGACACTAAGGGCAACAAGCCGGCTTTAGTGGAAAGGTTAAAAAAGGCGCTTGAAGCCAAATCAGGAAAAAGTAAGCATTGAATTTTATATTAATCGTAATAATAATGCAATGTTTTGATTTTAATTATACTATATATTATTCTTTGCTATATATCAATCTGAGCACGTGTAAAATGACGCCGCCTCCATGTTTTAAAAGTGGTTACGCTTCCCAAAACCTGTCAAAATTATAAACGTAGGTATTTTGAAAATGTAGCGGGTATTTTCAATTTAATAATAAAACATGACACTGAGGAAATAATTTATTTTAAGATCTAATATAATATCAATTTTAAATTTGTTTACTTGTAAGGTCAGGTGGGGTAAGAGGAACATATTTCATTTTCAGTAAAATATTTTGACTGCTAGGAACAACAGTTATAGCTTTTTAAGATCTTTGAAACACACAGAACTTACCTTTATGTATTAGCTTCCCGTAGGCTAAATGTCATTACTCTAATAACAGTTCTTACGAAGATATTGACGTTAATGTCAAGATTGAGTAATCGTTCCTCTTCCCCCCTTACATGGGGTAAGAGGGACAGTCATTGTATTTCCTAAGATTGGTGTTTAAGTTAAAATATTCGTTGCTAAATGTTCGTTAATTTGTAGGTAGAATGTCTTTGGTCAATATTAGATCTTAATATCGATGAAATAAGGTATAATTTGGAATAAAAAAGAAGAATACATCAATTCGGGGTAAGAGGGACATACAGGTTCGATCAGGGGTGGCAAACTAAAAAGAAGTCGACTAGTTATAATTCTATTTTTATTTAATCATACATAGTAATGGTAAACAGTCTGTCCCTAACTAGTTTTCCTAGTTAGTTACTCTTTAAAAATAACAATGGCACTATGTGATAAGATCAATATTGCGAATCAGTCTTTTAATTCTTCTATTAAGAACCTTCTCCTTTTTAAGAAGTCAGTTAAAAATATAAATGATCTTCTTGATCCAAAAGAAATTCTTTTTAATTTCTGGAATTTTGGGACAGGCGAACTTGCAGCAGCGCAGCATCTTGAGTTTAAAAAAAAATTATATTCAAGACTTACGAATTAATATTAACAAATTATAATAACAACAGGTGAGGTGCCAGAAGTGACTGAAGACCAAGTGATGCTCGGAGCCAAACTCGACAAGAGGGTCAAGTTTGTTATCAGGTAAAGAATGTTTTTAATATTTTTACTTTAATAAATAGTTATTGTGCCCAAGAATTCAATACTATATATTACACATACAATTAGGAAGTCTTAACAATAATATATCATACATATTTAGCACAAATACTGTGCATAACGCGGCCCGTGACATTGAAGGTCACCTGTAGTGACTTACAAGTGAATGTTTCCATTGTAAAAAATATTCATTGTGAAATACGTTGTGTTAATGTGTGAAAATATAAGTGAATGTATTTGACAATCGTGTAGTGATATGAAAATGTGAATATGATCATTTGATAACTCAGCATTATCATGTAAGCAATTAAAATTAAAACAAAATAAAATCAATTTCTATAATTTTATAGAAGTAATATATCGTCATGATTACATTTTTATGCTATAGCTAGTTTCTTCTTCTTTCCAAAAATATATCATACATGGCATATAATTATAGAACAATAGGGTAAATACAATAATTTACAAACTCGGTAGTCATAAAAAAGCTAGATTTTGTGAACTACCTCGACACTATCGGGATCGGTGCCGGCTATGAGCAGTACTCGGACTTATTTTTAAGGAAAATAATGTCAAGGTCACGTTCAGTGACACCGGTCCCTGCGGAGACTCGGCATTCTGCTGCCAACCTGCTCTTGTGTGAGTACATAATACTGAATATTAACAGTGCGCTGGAACCAATGATAAGAGATTTTATGCCATGTTACCTGAAAAGAAGTCTTCTTGGAAATGTCCAGCATGTCTTAGCCAGCGACCCAAACTTGATAACACCAACACGCCAATTCGTAACTGCACTAAGCCCTGTGAGGAGCATGAACGTTCTTAACTAAAAACTAAAATAATAATTCAAAAACACCGGAGTCCATGATAATACTGAATATTAACTATTCGAATAGTATTAGGTATATTATGAAATAGCCACAATGGCTAGACTGTTTTTTTTTTTATTAAATCTGTATAAATTTTTTTTTAGCTCTGCCACCGCACCACCGCCTAATCAGGCCTTTGAGACGACAAGGACCCCTGGGGGCTCCATTCGAACCACTCGCATGGGCTCTGTCAAAAGAAAACGTGTCGTCGAAGAGTCCATTCAGTAAGTTTAATTAATAATTTTTTGAAGTGAAACTTCTTTATCGGGGTTGGACAAAAATTTAGTGTAACTTTTTTGCGTTACGCCGTACGCGTGACATTTTTGCGTTACGCCGTACGCGTGACATTTTTGCGTTACGCCGTACGCGTGACATTTTTGCGTTACGCCATATTCGTGTCATTTTTAAGGTCATAAAGAAGTTTCACTTCTTACGTGTGTACTCTAGTACACGCATACATTTTTTTAGTTGGGAGGTTTTTTTTATGCCACTATGTAACGGGAGCAGCAGATCGTGCACCTGATGGTAAGCACCACGACCAACCATGGACAGGAGCAGTGCCAAACGGTAACTAAGTAATTAGTCTAATTACTAAGCTATCGGACTAAATCCTGCGCCCGCCACATAGCCTTTGCCGTTGCCTTTCGCCGAAACACAAAAGTGCTTAAAACACTTCTTTTTCACGGTAAAATAACTGGCACTGCGGTGGTACCTACCTAGACGTAAACCTACCCTCGGTTAAAGTTAAAATATGTATCGATTACTGAATTATACTTTTTTTGTTATTAGTTTCACCTCAGTCGAGATGACAGCCGCCTGCGGAATGGACGAGGAAGAGGGTGAGGATCAAGAGCATCTGGAGCATGTGAGGAAGTGGGTGTGTGAGTTGCCAGGTACTTCCGAGTGTATACCACCGTCGTCTGGTGTGCCGGATCCTGTGCCATCAACATCAGGCTCTACGGTTCCTGTGCACACTGGAATACGGGAAACCGAAGGCAGTGAGTTCGACTCGGATTTCGACGATGAATTCGATGTCGAGGAACTCATTGCTTCCGGCGGTATGACTCGGAACATCCCGGACGACGACGAATTAGATGATCGTGTTCGTAATGTGGTACAATCGGTGGAAAGGGCGATGGATGAAGCTGTCGACAACTTGGTTTACACGTCTACTGATTTCTGTTGGCGAGCAGACTTTCATAGCTTCTGTGGTGTGCCCGAAACCTTCTCAGGGCCAACCCCAGGGGCTATCAAAGACTACGATACGCCCTATGAAGCCTTTACAGACATCTGGAGTAGAGACATCATGGAGCTTATCTGTAAGGAAACCAATAGATATGCTAAGCAAGTTGTCGATGCTGAAACTGCAGCTGGCACTTTGAAAGCATCATCTCGTTTACATCGTTGGGTTGACACCGATGTAGACGAGCTGTATTTGTTTTTTGCTATTTATATACTCATGGGGATTGATCCGCGTACTTCTCAGCAGGAATATTGGCAGGTCAACAACTATCTGGAAATGCCAAAGTTCAGACAGTTGATGACATACAACCGCTTCATATTGCTAAGCAAATTTCTGCATTTTACGGACAATTCTGATGTGAGTCAGGATTTGCCGTTAAGTGGAGGAATACAGCTTTCGGCAAAGTTGCGGAAACTCGCACCAGTAATTTCACATCTAAATTCAAAATTCGAGTGTTTGTACAATTTAAATCAAGATATAGCTATTGACGAGTCATTGACCTTATACAAGGGCCGCTTGTCCTGGGTTCAAGCTATAAGATCAAAGGCCGCGCGAATTGGTATTAAATCTTTTGAACTTTGCGAGTCTAAAACTGGATATATGTACAGGTTTGATATTTACACTGGGAAGAATTCTGAACGCAGCGATGTCGTGGCTTCTAGTGTTGATTTAGCTCGCAAGAGTACCCAAGTGGTATTCGATTTATTGAAAGGTCTCGATCGGAGAGGACACTGTGTTACGATGGATAATTATTATAATTGCCCATCGTTGGCACGGTACCTTAAAACATTGGGATTTGATTGTCTGGGGACATTGCGTCCTAATCGCAAACACGTACCAGAGGAGATTGCAAAGGTTCCGAAGAATGTGGCCAAGGGTACGATCGTGAGTCGTCACTCTGGTGACGTTTCATGCATTGCATGGAAAGACTCCAGAGTGGTAACTATGATCTCCACCTACCACACCGACGAAACCTATGTAGGTCGAACGGCTGGACGCGAGCTTGTAAAGCCCGTAGTTGTGAGAGATTACAACAATACTATGGGAGGTGTTGATCTGAAAGATCAAAAACTCTCTATGTATTTGTTGGAACGAAAGAGATGTGTGAAATGGTACATGAAAATGTTTAAAAGGCTGCTGAACGTCAGTGTGCACAACGCGCTCATATTATTGTTGAGTTCTTTGGGTCGTCGAAATATGGCTTTGCTTACGCATCGTAAATTCCGCGAACAGCTCGCCTCAGCCCTCGTGACGGCTCATCGCCCCTCGTCACGAGAGATTGTAGTGCCTGTAGAGGAACATACGAGGCTAAGAAGGGACATTATCCACGTACCCAAATACCTCGCCTCTAATAAGAGAATGCGTTGTCGTATTTGTCTTCGCAATGGTACACGAAAGATGGTGCATTTGATATGCGTAACCTGCGACGAGGCTATGTGCTTTGGGGATTGTTGGAAGGTTTGGCATACCGTCCAACAACTCCCAGGCAAAACTATCCACGTTCGAAAAGGGAGGTGTTATCGATAATGCATCATCTTTTTGTACTTGATTTGAATGGTTCCTAGGTTGTGTTTGCCATTATTCAATTTCCCTAAGATAATAATCTTTCCATAAATAGGACAATTGCTTGTTATGTAATGATGTAAATTCCAGATTTTACTCATAGCATTGGTTGACACTAGGCGGAATTCTTTGTCATACAGTATTCTGTTGCTGAGCAGTTAGCGGCGCCCTTTGAGTATATAAGTCTAAGCCTTTGTGTCTGTTGTGGCATTTGTTATCCTTTCTTTCAACCCCATTGTACAATATTACTACACGTTATCTAGTTCGCGGTATGTGTGCGCGTGTAAGAGATGATGGAATGATTGTTATTATATCCTAGATGTACATAATATTATTATAATAATGTAATACATATTGACTGTATGCATCGTCATGATTGTTTCATTAGATTGTGTATATATTTTGAGTTACTGTAACATCTATCAACATATATTTTATAGTTTGTATTGTAATTTTTTCTATTTTGTTCGTCAACTGACTAGATATTAGTGGATACTTTTGTGTTCAAAATGATGTTGAAATGAGAATGATGTCAAAATAAATCAGTATATGTATAAACAACTTTGTGTTTCTGGTTTAATTTGAGTTTGTCCATAAAAAAATTATGTCTGTTAATTGTAATGTTCAAAATATTGTATGATTGTTTGTGTGAAATAACAACCTATTTTTTATAAATACCATTTTTCATATGTTTTAATTTCTCTAAATTGAATATTCTTCTTAATTGTCTCATACTGTGTAATGCAACCCAATATCAAGCTAAATGGTGCCTTGAAGTGACAGCACTGTTATAAGTTTAATTCTAATTAGGGTCGATTTTTCAATCCTTGGTTAAACCCCGTCCAATTAAGTATTACACGATAATATTAAAAGTTCACTTGCTAACTGTCAAATACGGACAATTATATTTGAAATGGTAGTTTAATACGTTATTCGACGAATAAGTTTCAACCAAAGATTGAAAAATCAGCCCTTAATTTTATTAAATGTAATTATTAATTCATAAATAATTTAAGGCGCTTGAGCATTATTTATAGACTAGCTACGCAAATTTCACGTGTACACATCGAATAGTTTTATTCGATAATATTTTTATTAATTAATATTTAATTAATAATATTTTTATTATCAAAAATAAATAGTTGTGCCTTAAATATAAGACTTGAAGGCTAAATTTTGAAGCAATAGCGATAAGTTTCTCATTTAGTTTGCGGCTGCTCAAGTTATAGTTCCTACATTGAAATAGTTTGTTCATTTTCGTTCACATAATGAAAGGGACGTCTAATTACAATATTAACATATTTATTATCTGTAATTTATTGTCTAAAATGTGAAAACAAACAAGAAAGGCACGTATCTAAATAATCTCGATACGGAGTAATCAAGAAAATGACTCGTTGTCGGTACATTTGGTATAAAGAAATATTGATCCTTCGAGCCGGATACCGTAGAATATAAATTTGGCTTTGATATTTTTACGAGATTAATTTTTAATAATGTGATAATTTTATTACTTTTTAAATATTGGTCTCTTCTATATTTTACAAATGTTTAGTTCATAATTTCACAAAAAAATTGTTTCGAAGAATCTCTTCGTCTCAATGTCAAAAAGTCTCTTTCATTGTGTCAAATGCAAATGGATGTTAACACCCTGACAATTTTGCTGTATTTTATCAAGTTTTGTGTAATTAATGAATAATATACGTAGATGTAGTTGTCCGTCCGTTGAAATTTATAGATTTAACGTTGGCATAGCTCACTTTTAACAACAATAATTTAATCAATATTATAAGGTGTGTAATTCAAGATTGTAAGAATATAATAATTTTGTCAATAAATTTAAATGTCCGCCTGCGATTGATTGAAATTAATTATAGTACCTATTATAATAATAATGTATCTTCCAAAATGGCATCCAAATTTGAATCCTCATATTTAACATGAAATCAACAATAATGAACAAAATTATTATATTCCACTCATTAAATCTAATTATTAAGAATCTATGAAAATTAATTATACCTTCTAAGTGTTTCTCGATTTCGTATTAAAGTGCGATGTTGTTGAATACTATTTAAATGAAAATTATCCCATCTTGTAATGTAGTAAACAATTTTAAATCTAGTACATTGTTATCTAATATCTAACGGTAGGTTTAAACGGACAGACTTAGAACATTTTTTTTTATTTTCAGTAAATAAATGGAATTGAGGTTATCTTTTACTTGTGTAACTTGAATGGTAGCTTTCTTTTTACAAAATAAACAGAAAAATTAAGTTGTTTCAAACAAGACATCAAAAGGAATGGAAGAGTTGCAAATTACATATATTTAATAAATGTATCACGCTGAGTCATTATTGCTTCTATAATGACTACAAAACACGATGGAAACACAAAAACTTGCTGTAGAATTAAAATTCAAGCTCCATAATCAAGCAGTTGTTTCAAAAAATTTGATAAGTTCAATGAATCGGAGTATTAACTAAGATGGAATAAATATATTATGCTAGTACTTTTGGGACTAAATATATGGAAAATACCTGAAAAAATTATAATATCACGGTCAATCAATTGAGGTTAGTACATCTTGCATCATAACGGGTAGTATAAACCGGATTATTTTGATATGTTTTCTTCTGAAAGTATTGATGTTCTAAAGATTAGGTGTAAATATAGAATAACTTAGATTACTTGACAATGCGCCAGTGAAATGACGTTTTTCACGAGGATAGTTTTAATATTGAATGAGCCTCATTTATTAGTTAACGATATTTAACGATTGTCTAATTATTATATAACTCATTGGTAATTTAGTATGGTCTAAGACTAAAAGTATGTTTAAAAATGTTATCTCGTTTTGGTCACGTTACAAGTTATATTGAATAAGGTCTATTTGGGACTCATAAAAAAAGATTATACGGAAATTAAATGTAAAAGTGCGATTTGTGCAAAAAAAAATTCAGAATAAGGATGTTTTGATTATTTAAAATTATAACTACTAAGTGCTAATTGACCAGAATAACTAGTACCTAATTATTCTGGCGAAAGAATTTCTTTAAGTATAAATGTTTATTATGAGATATCGTTTTCTAACATTTTTCTAATAAATATTTTTACGTTTCCAATTTTTTTTATATATATATTTATGTGTGAAACAAGCAGTTATCCGAATGAAAAACGTATAGATACATATTTGCATAGTATAAGTAATTTGTGTATGACTTCCGTGAGAAATAATTCGTCTATTTCTTTGGTATATTATACTTTATCATAGATCTTTAATTGGTTTCTCTCAAAGGAAACGTATCCCAACAATAACGTGCCACTGTTTCATATATTATGAAATATGAATTAAAGTTTTATATTCTATTAAAATAATTTAGATCATACATACATGTCTTAGATTGCATTGGTCACTAAGTACATCATTACATTATTTTTAAGCTTAATTTGCTATCAACTAGGCCACGGTACTAAAGCGGGTAAATAAGCAAATGAAACAATTGCGTCGTAAAACATTTATGAAATGCAAGCAAAATAAAACGGTTAATAACTATTCCAAAGATTGGGCTGTAAACTTTTTTTATTGTCTATGGTCGCTGGTAAAAAGGCGCTAAACTGCTAACGCTAAATGATCTTTTAGTGCCCACAATGTTTTATTCTGGTAAATTTTTCTTCATTGGCGTTCCTTTTAACATGACAAATAATTTTAAGTAAGGTACAGTTTCATATAACATGCAATTTTATAAAGTATGACATGCTCATTATTGTATTTTAACAATTAGTTTTGTTATCTGATTATAGATACATATTTAGTTTGCATTTACTACTTTGTAATGTTGTGAAAGCGGTTTTTAACTAAAAGCATGAATTTGAATTGTATAATAATTTATGGACGTTTGTTTTAGCGGTAGATAAAAGTTTTTTTTTATTATGTTTTACTTTAGTAGATATTCTACATTGAGTTTAACGTGATAATAAGAGTTGCTGGTTGAAGTGCTAACAATGAACGACTGAATGGTTTCATAATTAATGTAAACTAAAAAATATATCGGCAATAGAAGTTTTGAAAAGAATAAAAATGTATGTAAATAGTTTTCAACACGCAGTTTTTTTTTTCCTCTTGACTCATAGAATTTTAATTTAATAAATGCATCTGAAAAGTATTTTTTAGATATACACAGATATAACAAAGCCTGGCCATTTTTTAAATTAATAAAAATAGAATCCCTTCGTACAATAGTTGGCACGTAACGTGGAGTGTCATGCGGAGGGAATTACTGTGCATGGTTTCTGTCGCGTGCCCGTAATATAATTATGACTCACTACTCAGATACATACCTTAATTTTTATTCTACTCGGTCAGCGCCTTAATGATCTAATGTCAGCCCTAAAGAAATTTGTTGCCAGACATACCTTAGTTAAATTATTCCCTTGGAAGTTGGAGCTCTCCGTAAATAATTAGCAAAATCGGTCGAGCCATAGGATAAATAGCTAGTGCAAACGAACATTTTTTTAAATTATCGTCATGTTATTGTCGCTGTGCATAGTAAAATTTTATCTATTTTTGATTGTAATGTGCTGTAATCTCTTAGAGAGTTTCTCTCTAAAGAGTTTTTTGCTATCATTTATAATTTCTAAGAATTAGGTCATATGATATACATATATCCTTCATATATCCTTCTATTTTATATTATACTAGGTTGCCGCCCGCGGCTTCGCCCGCGCAGTCAAAGAAAAACCCGCATAGTTGCCGTTCCCGTGGGATTTGTCATTTTCCCGGGACAAAAAGTAGCCTATGTCCTTTCTCGGGTATCAAAATATCTACATACCAAATTTCATGAAAATTGGTTCAGTAGTTTAGGCGTGATTGAGTAACAGACAGACAGACAGAGTTACTTTCGCATTTATAATATTAGTATATTATATGCAAAACAAAATTTACGTTTTTAGTAGGTATATTTTTTTATTTTTGTTTCGTTTTAAAAATTATAATTTACCAAAACCTTTTTTTAAAGTCGTTATATTACATCTGTGATTACATCACTATTTTAAGGAACAAGTTACGATTGATAGTCTGTGGTAAAATCTAATACTTCCCCTCCACAGATTACTAGATCTGTGTTCCCCTCACTACGTGACAGGCCGCCATATTGAAGATAACTTGGCGCCAAAGAGTACCTATAGGTATTGTTCTTGGCGCTATTCTATGGCGCTATTCTAGTGCTATTCTAATTTCTATTCGCATGTCGCGTGCACGTCGCTTAATTCGCGAGTTCTTAATTTTTGTTGTATAATTGTGTGTTATTGCGGTAAATTGTGTAAAATTGACTAATTTAAGTGAAATAGATAAGAACTGTTTTAAATATGGATCCCGCTAAAATGAAAGTGTTCGATCTACGATCGGAGCTTGGTGCCCTCGGATTAGACACTAAGGGCACCAAGCTGGCTTTAGTGGAAAGGTTAAAAAAGGCGCTTGAAGCCAAATCAGGAAAAAGTAAGCATTGAATTTTATATTAATCGTAATAATAATGCAATGTTTTGATTTTAATTATACTATATATCAATCTGAGCACGTGTAAAGTGACGCCGCCTCCATGTTTTAAAAGTGGTTACGCTTCCCAAAACCTGTCAAAATTATAAACGTAGGTATTTGAAAATGTAGCGGGTATTTTCAATTTAATAATAAAACATGACACTGAGGAAATGATTTATTTTAAGATCTAATATAATATCAATTTTAAATTTGTTTACTTGTAATATGTTTGTACTTGTAGTTTAGAAAATCAATTGTTTGTTTAATAAAATAAAATAAAATAGCCTTTATTGCTGTTACATTTCTTAAAATTATTACATGCCAATTTCTTAAAAACTAAGTTAATTCTACGTATTCTAATTTTTATATCGGCAACAGGATGTTTATAAGAAACAGCTTGTCTGTCGACAAAGGCCTCCTCTTTCGTTACTAACTTAGTCCATTTCTCTCTACTTTCTCTAAACATATGTCCTGTCCAATGCCATTTTTGCTGTCTGTAGGTTGTGTATGCATGTTTAAATTTAGTTTTATTTTTGTAAATTCTAATTAAATTGGTGTATGTTATTATTCCAGACCTTCCGGACACATCAATTCTAGATACTTCAACAGAGGATGCTGACGAGCCTCCCACTCCTCGCAAACCAGCCCCAAGAACTACTAGAAGAACATCATCGTCAAGACTGGCTGCTACACCTATTAAAGTAATAATTGAAACTTGACTTTGAATGCAGATATTTTGCTTATGACACAAGTTGAATTGTTGTCGTAGCCCCTTATAATCAGGTTATTAAAAACAACTATAACTGTGGTGAATATATGAAAATACTTATATATTTTTTATTGTGAAAATTATATGAAGTATAACTGTCACTATACACAGATATACATGTAAATGTAAAACACACAATAAACATTATACAGTTTTCGGACCAGTAGTTCCTGAGATTGGCGCGTTCAAACAAACAAACAAACTCTTCATCTTTATAATATTAAGTATAGATACAAAGATTTTCCACAAAAAAGTTTTAAATAACATTGAAACTAAGGGCATTGAAACTTTCTGGCATATCAAACCCGCCGCCATTTTGATTTTTTTTCAAAATCGCGGCGCACGATTAAAGTGGTATGTATGGATAGAGGACACATGGACGAACAAAAAATGTCTCATAACATAGTACCCTAAAGCGTCACATTACCGAGATATTTGGAGGTAAATATTCACTTATGAGTACAACGACAAATACTAAAAATTGACTTATTACGTGTCTATATGCATAATATTATCTCCAAATAATCACTCCCAGGTAGATTATTATTATTAACAGTTTATTGGAAGAAAGTAGGTACATTCATTACATAAAAACATACATACATTACATAAAAATGTAAGTAATGTAATAAATACCTACTTTCTTCCTGTAATAATAATAATCTACCTGGGAGTGATTATTTGGAGATAATATTATGCATATAGACACGTAATAAGTCTATTTTTAGTGTTTGTCGTTGTACTCATAAGTGAATATTTACCTCCAAATATCTCGGTAATGTGACGCTTTAGGGTACTATGTTATGAGACATTTTTTGTTCGTCTATGTGTCCTCTATCCATACATACCACTTTAATCGTGCGCCGCGATTTTGAAAAAAAATCAAAATGGCGGCGGGTCGATATGCCAGCGTCCATACAAAAAGTTTCAAACCCCTTTCCCTTTAATATTCAGGAAAATGGTGTAAAAACCGAAGACAATGCTGAGGAAGCGGTGGAAGTGAAGACTGAACCGGCGGAAGCAGATGACGGTAAAGCTGATAGCGAGAATAATGAAGAAACCGGTTTGTACATTTATTCTTTTAAGGGCTGATTTTTCAATCCTTGGTTAAAATTGAAAAATCAGCCCTAAATATTGTCATATAATTTGTGGATGTAGTATTATTATTATGTTATTGGATTTAGTATACCTGTATCAATGCCAGGTGTAAATCACTACATAGTATAAAACAAAGTCGCTTTCTCTGTCCTTATGTCTCTTTGTATGCTTAAATCTTTAAAACTATGCAATGATTTTGTTGCGGTTTTTTTTAATAGATAGAGTGATCGACATGTGAAAGCTTTGTTGATAACATTTAAAACTATACTTAAAGTACCTAGATGACCTACGCAATTTTGTCTGCTCTCAAAATGAAATATTATTGCAAAATTTTTTCATAACATAGACAATTTTTTTTTTGTACTTCCTACCTACCTCCTTTTTCACAATATTACTCCACACAGTAGGTTGCCTGGAAGAGATCAGTCTTAAGTGATAAGGCCGCCTTCTGTGCTTGTCTAGTTATAAGTTTTAATTTTAAGGATTTATTTGTATGCCAGCACAATAAAGTGTTAATAAATAAATAACAACACGCTGTTACTAATAGCAGCGCAGCATCTTGAGTTTAAAAAAGAAATTATATTCAAGACTTACGAATTAATATTAACAAATTATAATAACAACAGGTGAGGTGCCAGAAGTGACTGAAGACCAAGTGATGCTCGGAGCCAAACTCGACAAGAGGGTCAAGTTTGTTATCAGGTAAAGAATGTTTTTAATATTTTTACTTTAATAAATAGTTATTGTGCCCAAGAATTCAATACTATATATTACACATACAATTAGGAAGTCTTAACAATAATATATCATACATATTTAGCACAAATACTGTGCCTCACGCGGCCCGTGACATTGAAGGTCACCTGTAGTGACTTACAAGTGAATGTTTCCATTGTAAAAAATATTCATTGTGAAATACGTTGTGTTAATGTGTGAAAATATAAGTGAATGTATTTGACAATCGTGTAGTGATATGAAAATGTGAATATGATCATTTGATAACTTAGCATTATCATGTAAGCAATTAAAATTAAAACAAAATAAAATCAATTTCTATAATTTTATAGAAGTAATATATCGTCATGATTACATTTTTATGCTATAGCTATTTCTTCTTCTTTCCAAAAATATATCATACATGGCATATAATTATAGAACAATAGGGTAAATACAATAATTTACAAACTCGGTAGTCATAAAAAAGCTAGATTTTGTGAATTTGTGAACTACCTCGACACTATCGGGATCGGTGCCGGCTATGAGCAGTACTCGGACTTATTTTTAAGGAAAATAATGTCAAGGTCACGTTCAGTGACACCGGTCCCTGCGGAGACTCGGCATTCTGCTGCCAACCTGCTCTTGTGTGAGTACATAATACTGAATATTAACAGTGCGCTGGAACCAATGATAAGAGATTTTATGCCATGTTACCTGAAAAGAAGTCTTCTTGGAAATGTCCAGCATGTCTTAGCCAGCGACCCAAACTTGATAACACCAACACGCCAATTCGTAACTGCACTAAGCCCTGTGAGGAGCATGAACGTTCTTAACTAAAAACTAAAATAATAATTCAAAAACACCGGAGTCCATGATAATACTGAATATTAACTATTCGAATAGTATTAGGTATATTATGAAATAGCCACAATGGCTAGACTGTTTTTTGCACGCCTCATAAGCGAAGCGTTGAGGTGGGTACTACTGTCACTTCGCGCAAAACATCTGATTTTTCAAACTTAAAATGTCTTTATGTATCATACATTGCACTTGTAAGATAATACATACACACACATATTAAGAAAAAACACTATTTTTAACGTTCATGATATTTTTGATGTCATTTTTGTTATTTAAACTAGTTAAAAAACAGTTTAAAAAAGTTCTGTCTTGGACGTCCGTGTGTCTGTATGTGCGGATCCTTTTTCTTGTTATCACGATAGCGACCGAAATACTTTACTAATCGAGTCTTTTTTTTTCTCTTACGCTTGAGTATGCTCAGGAATAGAACCCTTTCATTTTTCAGGGTCTGATTCGATGTGGTTTAATTGTTATTAAATAAACAAAAATAATAATTAATAAATATTTATTAAAAAAAATTATGAGGCGTGCACTTTTTTTTTTTATTAAATCTGTATAAATTTTTTTTTAGCTCTGCCACCGCACCACCGCCTAATCAGGCCTTTGAGATGACAAGGACCCCTGGGAGCCCCATTCGAACCACTCCCAGGGGCTCTGTCAAAAGAAAACGTGTCGTCGAAGAGTCCATTCAGTAAGTTTAATTAATAATGGAGAATGTTCACTAATTTTGATTATTAGCACTCCATATTCTCTGTCAAAAATAAAAAATACTAGTGAAAAAATTACTTCGATACGTCAATTAGTTTCCGATTTAGAAGTAAAACAAGTTGTAAACGCCCGGTGATGGTGTGACGTCACACCACAACACGCTCAATCTGGCTCACTCAGTCCGCTAGCGATCGCGCGCCCGTGCCGTCGAAATTATAATTAAATACTTTTAAAAATGTCCAATCCAAATACTAGAAAATCATGTGCTGTTCCTAAATGTAAAAATACAACTACCAATTCGCCGGATAAGTTGTTTTTTATAGTTGCAAAGGACGTAAACAAAAAATGGTCAGAGGTGTAAAACCTTTGGTGTCAGAATTTTCCGTGTTCTTACATAGTACTACATATTATAATAACATATTACAAATCTGCGTAGGAGAAATAGCCTGTTCAGAACTTCTTAGCTTAATAAATTATCGCATCCCATCCAGATCAACACGCTCAAAAGACTTATTTCATATACCAACCGCCAGAACCAATATGGGTCTTCGTGTGCCTCTTCACAGAATGTCTAGTTTTTATAATACCTATATGAATGATCTTGATATGTTTTCTTGTTCCTCTTCGTCTTACAAAATGAATGTAAAAAAATTGCTATTGAACATAATATAAGAATGTTAATATGTAAAGATTTTGCAAATACGTAGACCTAATTTACCTCCGTCTTTATGTACGCATGAAAATATTAATCAACGATTGTCTTTTGTGGTTTTTTCCTTGTCTTTCCTACTGCTGGGTGCTGGCAAAAATAATATTATATTATGTTCACAGTGAAAACACTATAAGGAGGCATTTTCATGTATTTTTAGTTAATAAGATTTTTTTTTTGTTTTATATATCTCTGTCTTTGTCTCTGTATGTTTTCCAATAAAGAAAATAAAATAAAAAATATTTTGAGAACATTGCAGCTGTTTTGCGTTATCCTTTGTTTTCTATACAAGTTTTAATATATACTAGACTGTGCTTCTGCTCTGCTCGTATGGGCTAGTATAGGTAGATGGCTAGTAAGATTTTTTCTTGTTTTAAGTTGAGAATGATATGGAGAACTATACTAAAATATAAGTTGGTCGGGGGAAGAATTAAACAAAAACAGCTGGTATAGTTCCACACAAATTCAAATGTCAGCAGGAAAATGAAGATAAACCTCAGAGATCAGCAGTGCAAAAACGCAATCGTATAAGTAGAATATTTTGAGAAACTATTAAATAAAGATGAAACTTTGGCATGACTGTTATTTTATTAAACGAATAATAATTACTATTATTGGACTATTAACGAAATTCGCGGACGAAAACCCATCAAAATACTGCGCAAGCTATAACACCTACTACAGCGCTGCCGACTTGATACTAAGCGCGGGAGCGCGGCCGCGCGGTGCGTTGTGACGTGACGTCACAAGCGGTCACGTGACTTTAGCGGGACTCGATATTTTTCGAAACTTTGAATGCGTATAAAATCAAAACTACTTGGTATTTTTGAATACGACAAAAACTAGTGTATTTGTATACATACAGGCTTTACTGAGACACAATTTCAAGGGATTTGGCATACCCTAGTAACATTCTTCATTTTTTGAAGTGAAACTTCTTTATCGGGGTTGGACAAAAATTTAGTGTAACTTTTTTGCGTTACGCCGTACGCGTGACATTTTTGCGTTACGCCGTACGCGTGACATTTTTGCGTTACGCCATATTCGTGTCATTTTTAAGGTCATAAAGAAGTTTCACTTCTTACGTGTGTACTCTAGTACACGCATACATTTTTTTAGTTGGGAGGTTTTTTTTTGTGCCACTATGTAACGGGAGCAGCAGATCGTGCACCTGATGGTAAGCACCACGACCAACCATGGACAGGAGCAGTGCCAAACGGTAACTAAGTAATTAGTCTAATTACTAAGCTATCGGACTAAATCCTGCGCCCGCCACATAGCCTTTGCCGTTGCCTTTCGCCGAAACACAAAAGTGCTTAAAACACTTCTTTTTCACGGTAAAATAACTGGCACTGCGGTGGTACCTACCTAGACGTAAACCTACCCTCGGTTAAAGTTAAAATATGTATCGATTACTGAATTATACTTTTTTTGTTATTAGTTTCACCTCAGTCGAGATGACAGCCGCCTGCGGAATGGACGAGGAAGAGGGTGAGGATCAAGAGCATCTGGAGCATGTGAGGAAGTGGGTGTGTGAGTTGCCAGGTACTTCCGAGTGTATACCACCGTCGTCTGGTGTGCCGGATCCTGTGCCATCAACATCAGGCTCTACGGTTCCTGTGCACACTGGAATACGGGAAACCGAAGGCAGTGAGTTCGACTCGGATTTCGACGATGAATTCGATGTCGAGGAACTCATTGCTTCCGGCGGTATGACTCGGAACATCCCGGACGACGACGAATTAGATGATCGTGTTCGTAATGTGGTACAATCGGTGGAAAGGGCGATGGATGAAGCTGTCGACAACTTGGTTTACACGTCTACTGATTTCTGTTGGCGAGCAGACTTTCATAGCTTCTGTGGTGTGCCCGAAACCTTCTCAGGGCCAACCCCAGGGGCTATCAAAGACTACGATACGCCCTATGAAGCCTTTACAGACATCTGGAGTAGAGACATCATGGAGCTTATCTGTAAGGAAACCAATAGATATGCTAAGCAAGTTGTCGATGCTGAAACTGCAGCTGGCACTTTGAAAGCAACGTCTCGTTTACATCGTTGGGTTGACACCGATGTAGACGAGCTGTATTTGTTTTTTGCTATTTATATATTCATGGGGCTTGATCCGCGTACTTCTCAGCAGGAATATTGGCAGGTCAACAACTATCTGGAAATGCCAAAGTTCAGACAGTTGATGACATACAACCGCTTCATATTGCTAAGCAAATTTCTGCATTTTACGGACAATTCTGATGCGAGTCAGGATTTGCCGTTAAGTGGAGGAATACAGCTTTCGGCAAAGTTGCGGAAACTCGCACCAGTAATTTCCCATCTAAATTCAAAATTCGAGTCTTTGTACAATTTAAATCAAGATATAGCTATTGACGAGTCATTGACCTTATACAAGGGCCGCTTGTCCTGGGTTCAAGCTATAAGATCAAAGGCCGCGCGAATTGGTATTAAATCTTTTGAACTTTGCGAGTCTAAAACTGGATATATGTACAGGTTTGATATTTACACTGGGAAGAATTCTGAACGCAGCGATGTCGTGGCTCCTAGTGTTGATTTAGCTCGCAAGAGTACCCAAGTGGTATTCGATTTATTGAAAGGTCTCGATCGGAGAGGACACTGTGTTACGATGGATAATTATTATAATTGCCCATCGTTGGCACGGTACCTTAAAACATTGGGATTTGATTGTCTGGGGACATTGCGTCCTAATCGCAAACACATACCAGAGGAGATTGCAAAGGTTCCGAAGAATGTGGCCAAGGGTACGATCGTGAGTCGTCACTCTGGTGACGTTTCATGCATTGCATGGAAAGACTCCAGAGTGGTAACTATGATCTCCACCTACCACACCGACGAAACCTATGTAGGTCGAACGGCTGGACGCGAGCTTGTAAAGCCCGTAGTTGTGAGAGATTACAACAAAACTATGGGAGGTGTTGATCTGAAAGATCAAAAACTCTCTATGTATTTGTTGGAACGAAAGAGATGTGTGAAATGGTACATGAAAATGTTTAAAAGGCTGCTGAACGTCAGTGTGCACAACGCGCTCATATTATTGTTGAGTTCTTTGGGTCGTCGAAATATGGCTTTGCTTACGCATCGTAAATTCCGCGAACAGCTCGCCTCAGCCCTCGTGACGGCTCATCGCCCCTCGTCACGAGAGATTGTAGTGCCTGTAGAGGAACATATGAGGCTAAGAAGGGATATTATCCACGTACCCGAATACCTCGCCTCTAATAAGAGAAAGCGTTGTCACATTTGTCTTCGCAATGGTACACGAAAGATGGTGCATTTGAAATGCGAAACCTGCGACGAGGCTATGTGCTTTGGGGATTGTTGGAAGGTTTGGCATACCGTCCAACAACTCCCAGGCAAAACTATCCACGTTCGAAAAGGGAGGCGTGATCGATAATGCATCATCTTTTTGTACTTGATTTGAATGGTTCCTAGGTTGTGTTTGCCATTATTCAATTTCCCTAAGATAATAATCTTTCCATAAATAGGACAATTGCTTGTTATGTAATGATGTAAATTCCAGATTTTACTCATAGCATTGGTTGACACTAGGCGGAATTCTTTGTCATACAGTATTCTGTTGCTGAGCAGTTAGCGGCGCCCTTTGAGTATATAAGTCTAAGCCTTTGTGTCTGTTGTGGCATTTGTTATCCTTTCTTTCAACCCCATTGTACAATATTACTACACGTTATCTAGTTCGTGGTATGTGTGCGCGTGTAAGAGATGATGGAATGATTGTTATTATATCCTAGATGTACATAATATTATTATAATAATGTAATACATATTGACTGTATGCATCGTCATGATTGTTTCATTAGATTGTGTATATATTTTGAGTTACTGTAACATCTATCAACATATATTTTATAGTTTGTATTGTAATTTTTTCTATTTTGTTCGTCAACTGACTAGATATTAGTGGATACTTTTGTGTTCAAAATGATGTTGAAATGAGAATGATGTCAAAATAAATCAGTATTTGTATAAACAACTTTGTGTTTCTGGTTTAATTTGAGTTTGTCCATAAAAAAATTATGTCTGTTAATTGTAATGTTCAAAATATTGTATGATTGTTTGTGCGAAATAACTACCTATTTTTTATAAATACCATTTTTCATATGTTTTAATTTCTCTAAATTGAATATTCTTCTTAATTGTCTCATACTGTGTAATGCAACCCAATATTAAGCTAAATGGTGCCTTGAAGTGACAGCACTGTTATAAGTTTAATTCTAATTAGGGTCGATTTTTCAATCCTTGGTTAAACCCCGTCCAATTAAGTATTACACGATAATATTAAAAGTTCACTTGCTAACTGTCAAATACGGACAATTATATTTGAAATGGTAGTTTAATACGTTATTCGACGAATAAGTTTTAACCAAAGATTGAAATATCAGCCTTTAATTTTATTAAATGTAATTATTAATTCATAAATAATTTAAGGCGCTTGAGCATTATTTATAGACTTGCTACGCAAATTTCACGTGTACACATCGAATATTTTTATTCATTATCAAAAATAAATAGTTGTGCCTTAAATATAAGACTTGAAGGCTAAATTTTGAAGCAATAGCGATAAGTTTCTCATTTAGTTTGCGGCTGCTCAAGTTATAGTTCCTACATTGAAATAGTTTGTTCATTTTCGTTCACATAATGAAAGGGACGTCTAATTACAATATTAACATATTTATTATCTGTAATTTATTGTCTAAAATGTGAAAACAAACAAGAAAGGCACGTATCTAAATAATCTCGATACGGAGTAATCAAGAAAATGACTCGTTGTCGGTACATTTGGTATAAAGAAATATTGGTCCTTCGAGCCGGATGCCGTAGAATATAAATTTGGCTTTGATATTTTTACGAGATTAATTTTTAATAATGTGATAATTTTATTACTTTTTAAATATTGGTCTCTTCTATATTTTACAAATGTTTAGTTCATAATTTCACAAAAAAATTGTTTCGAAGAATCTCTTTGTCTCAATGTCAAAAAGTCTCTTTCATTGTGTCAAATGCAAATGGATGATAACACCCTGACAATTTTGCTGTATTTTATCAAGTTTTGTGTAATAAATGAATAATATACGTAGATGTAGTTGTCCGTCCGTTGAAATTTATAGATTTAACGTTGGCATAGCTCACTTTTAACAACAATAATTTAACCAATATTATAAGGTGTGTAATTCAAGATTGTAAGAATATAATAATTTTGTCAATAAATTTAAATGTCCGCCTGCGATTGATTGAAATTAATTATAGTACCTATTATAATAATAATGTATCTTCCAAAATGGCATCCAAATTTGAATCCTCATATTTAACACTAGCGGTCCGCCCCGGCTTCGCCCGTGGTACATATTTCGCAATAAATAACGCCTATGTTCTTTCTCAGGGTCTAAAGATTATCTGTGCCAAATTTCATCAAAATCGGTTCAATATTTTATGTGTGAAAACCATACATACATACATACATACAAATTACAAACCTTTCCTCTTTATAATATTAGTATAGATGAAATCAACAATAATGAACAAAATTATTATATTCCACTCATTAAATCTAATTATTAAGAATCTATGAAAATTAATTATACCTTCTAAGTGTTTCTCGATTTCGTATTAAAGTGCGATGTTGTTGAATACTATTTAAATGAAAATTATCCCATCTTGTAATGTAGTAAACAATTTTAAATCTAGTAAATTGTTATCTAATATCTAACGGTAGGTTTAAACGGACAGACTTAGAACACTTTTTATTTTCAGTAAATAAATGGAATTGAGGTTATCTTTTACTTGTGTAGCTTGAATGGTAGATTTCTTTTTACAAAATAAACAGAAAAATTAAGTTATTTCTAACAAGACATCAAAAGGAATGAAAGAGTTGCAAATTACATATAATAAATGTATCGCGCTGAGTCATTATTGCTTCTATAATGACTACAAAACACTATGGAAACATAAAAACTTGCTGTAGAATTAAAATTATTACCACAGTTGACAGATATACACTACGTACATACAGTTAGGAAACTAAGCCCCCCCCCCCATGAAATTATGACGTATAGCTATAGGGCTGTTACTTTTTGATATTTAACCGACTTGAAAAATAAAGGAGAAGGTTATCAATTCGGCCTGTATATTTCTGTTTGCTTTTTTTCACAGTTGATTTTGTGGTAATTTGGAGATTAAAACCCGTTAAAATACAAAAATGGTGTAGCCTAAATATGAATTTACAAGAAGAAACAATCCGAATCAATACAGCTTGTAAAAGTAAATACGTTTTTATCAGTGCTATATTTCGAAATCTAGTTTTGTTATGGACGCCGAAGGCTATTTAATGTACCTAAATTATTTATAATGCTTGATATTTGTATTATACATATATTCAATAATTATTTTAAACCAGAATTTACAATACTTGTATGTAGGTATACCTACTAAATTATTTTTAAAACGATAAATTAAATTAAATTAAAAAACACAAAATATGCAAAAATAAATTAAAATTATTATTATACGAGCATAGAACCTCTACCTTTTTGTTTTAGGAAGAAAAAGAAAATAGTTTGACAGGCTTAGTGCTTGACAAAGTGGAGACGCCACGTATCGATAAAAATACAATAATAATTATAATATCTATCTTTTTCTTCCCTAATATTTACGTAATTATGCACATAAATTTAAACAAGATTTTTTTAAGGTTTCCTTTTTTATATTTTCGTGCTCTTCTAGATTGCGTAAAAAATAGATGCGATCTTTAAACAGACTGGACTGGAATATGTACTATTTGTAGCTATCATTTTGATAGAAAATATGTCAACATAATATAAAACTCATACTGCCATATCTATAGAAATTAAAAAATAGTCTCTTTTTAACTTGTAGTCAGATATGGTATTTACAAATATATTTATTGAAAGGGCTACAAACTGAAACAATCGATATTTATTTAATGTGAATTGACATCACTTTAAACTTTTTTCCATACTATATTCAAAATCTGTGGATGTGTCACCCGCTACTATCGATCCCCCTAAATACCCTTGTAAACACGCTTGATGGGGGGGGAGCCATTTCGAACATTTTGTATGAAGTTTCCTTACTGTATGTATCTGTATATTGTGTTATTACGCTCCTTATTCAGGCAGTTGTTAAAAAAAATTTGACAAGTTCAATGAAACGGAGTAATAACCAAGATGGAATAAATATATGCTAGTACTTTTGGGACTAAATATATGGAAAATACCTGAAAAAAAATTATAATATCACGGTCAAATTTAGGTAAGTACACCTTGCATTACAACAGGTAGTATATACCCAGATTATTTTGATATGCTTTCTTCTGAAAGTATTGATGTTCTATAGATTAGGTGTAAATATAGAATAACTTAGATTACTTGACAATGCGCCAGTGAAATGACGTTTTTCACGAGGATAGTTTTAATATTGAATGAGCCTCATTTATGAGTTAACGATGTTTAACGATTGTCTAATTATTATATACTTAACTCATTGGAAGTTTAGTATGGTCTAAGACTAAAAATATGTTTAAAAATGTTATCTCGTTTTGGTCACGTTACAAGTTATATTGAATAAGGTCTATTTGGGACTCATAAAAAAAGATTATACGGAAATTAAATTTAAAAGTGCGATTTGTGCAAAAATGTTCAGAATAAGGATGTTTTGATTATTTAAAATTATAACTGCTGAGTGCTTATTAACCAGAATAACTAGTACCTAATTATTCTGGCGAAAGAATGTCTTTATAAATGTTTATTATGAGATATAGTTTTCCAATAAATATTTTTACGTTTCCAATTTTTTTTATATACATACTAGCAATGCCCTGCGGTTTCATCCGCATAGATAGCGATATCGTTACAGTGAAAAGTCTACTATAGGTCGGACTATAGGTTTAATTTTTAATCACATGATAATCACCTTTATTACCCCGTCCCGCACTACGGCCTTTTTTTTTGTTTTAGTGGGGAAATCTTTCATAGATACCCACGGCCTCCGGGGGAGGGGCCGTGGCCCCGTGGGTTATGTCGGATTCCTACCGACCAAAACCCCACTGTGTTCCGTCAAGACGCATATTGGTAGAATTCCTCCATGACCCCCGCACTACGGCTTGCTCGAACAGTATACCTACTATTTTCTGTAGATTGACACTTTTAAAAATTCGTTATATCTTTTGAATGGAATATCCAATTCTTTTCATTTAAAAAGTATTTTGCTGGTATTGAAACAGTCTATAATAAAACATCATTTAATGGGATAAGGATTAATATATGTGTACCGATAACATGGTTTGATTACTGTCGGCACTTCTATTTACTTTGAAAACGTAAAAAAGTTGTTGTAGTAACATAACTACTGAAAATGGACATATGGTATCGCGGACTTTCTTGTAGATATTGATCCATTCTATAATACCGTAGAACATTTTTTTGTTCTATCTTCAATAGATTCCGCAGCGCACGCGATGACAGATTTTTTATTGAGGATTTTTTTACACCTTGGGTTACATTATTGCATTTTTGGTAAGGATCTCTAATTTTTTTGAAAATGCAATATAGCCTATGTTGCTCAGTAAAGATGCAGCTTTCTAATGGTGAAAGAATTTTTGAAATCGGTCCAGTAGTTTTTGCGTGAAAACCATACATACATACATACATACATACATACATACATACATACTTACAAACTTTTCCTCTTTATAATATTAGTATAGATTTATGTGTGAAACGTTATCCGAGTGAAAAACGTATCGATTTTTGCATAGTATAATTTGTGTATGACTTCCGTGAGAAATAATTCGTCTATTTCTTTGGTATATTATACTTTATCATGGATCTTTAATTGGTTTCTCTCAAAGGAAACGTATCCCAACAATAACGTGCCACTGTTTCATATATTATGAAATATGAATTAAAGTTTTATATTCTATTAAAATAATTCAGATCATAGTACATTACCTACATGTCTTAGATTACATTGGTCACTAAGTACATCATTACATTATTTTTAAGCTTAATTTGCTATGAACTAGGCCACGGTACTAAAGCGGATAATTAAGCAATTTAAACAATTGCGTCGTAAAACATTTATGAAATGCAAGCAAAATATAACGGTTAATAACTAACCAAAGATTGGACTGTAAACTTTTTTTATTGTCTATGGTCGCTGGTAAAAAGGCGCTAAACTGCTAACGCTAAATGATCTTTTAGTGCCCACAATGTTTTATTTTGGTCAATTTTTTCTTCATAGTCGTTCCTTTTAACATGACACTTAATTTTAAGTTACAGTTTCATATAACATGCATTTTTTTAAAGTATGACATGCTCATTGTATTTTAACAATTAGTTTTGTTATCTGATTAAAGATATTTAGTTTGCATTTACTACTTTGTAATGTTGTGAAAACGGTTTTTAACTAAAAGCATGAAGTTGAATTGTATAATAATTTATGGACGTTTGTTTTAGCTTCTAGATGAAAGTTCTTTTTTTTATTATGTTTACTTTAGTAGATATTCTACATTGAGTTTAACGTGTAAGAGTTTCTGGTTGAAGTGCTAACAATTTTTCATAATTAATGTAAACTAAAAAATATATCGGCAATAGAAGTTTTGAAAAGAATAAAAATGTATGTAAACAGTTTTCAACACGCAGTTTTATTTTTCCTCTTGACTTATTATATCATCATAGAATTTTAATTTAATAAATGCATCTGAAAAGTATCTTTTAGATATACACAGATAACAAAGCCTGGCCATTTTTTAAATTAATAAAAATAGAATCCCTTCGTACAATAGTTGGCACGTAACGTGGAGTGTCATGCGGAGTGAATTACTGTGCATGGCTTCTGTCGCGTGCCCGTAATAAAATTATTACTCAGATATGTACCTTAATTTTTATTCTACACCACTTCTACACGGTCAGCGCTTTAATAAGGTCAGCGCTAAAGAAATTTGTCACCAGACATACCTAATATCATCCCCTTTATCATTAACTACGCTTGTAGCTCTCCGTAAAGTATTAGCAAAATCGGTCGAGCCATTTTGCAGATAAATAGTGCAAACGAACATTTTTTTAATTTATTGTCATATGTGCATAGTAAAATTTTATCTATTTTTGATTGTAATGTGCTTAGTAATCTAATCTCTGCAATCTCTTAAGGGCGCGTATAAAGTCAAATCACCAATCAACTTTTAGTTGATACGTGTAATATTCAAGACCAAATATAAAAAATAAAATATATGTAAAACTTGATGATATTTTCGATTATATTGTCAGATCAAAAACATAAAATATTGAAATTGACTCGATAGAAAAAATTCACGAAGTTACCTCTAAATTTCACACTTTTACGTTTTTTACTGGACATGGTAATACTTATTATGATTTTTTTTTCATAAACAATTATATTAAAACATTTGCAATATATTTGTCAGAGCATTTTGTGTAATTACTTTTAGTTTTGGTTTAATCACGATAAAACACTTTTGGCGCTTACTATATTTTTAATTACGCAAGAAATCATCTTCCATCGCACGTTCCGGGAGCTAAAAACATAATTCTATTTCATACATCAGACGCTATCGCTCCGTTGAGACGAGTAGACCACGCTAAAATTGCTGCGCCGTGTTTTATAATTACGCCGAATATTGATTTGTTGAAAATGGTAAACAACAAAATGAAAAGACTTAAGAAACGAGAACTAAAGAAGATTCAAATTGAAAAGATAACTAAATGTCGAAGGTAATAATGTATATAATGTATAATATAATAGTATTGTTATAATATTAATAAATAATAATTATAATATAAAAAGATAAGTCTTGATTTACCTATTTGAGAAAGTTTAGTTAGGTAAATAAAATTCATAGTGGTACCTAATTCTTACAGTCGCGGTGCAATCAATCAAGTCAAGAAAGATTTATATTATTATTATTACTATAGGCAGATCCTATGTTCGCTCCAGTAAATAATAATATCAATAATATGTAAACCGGTTGTGAATAGTACATATATATTATATTTACAATCTGTATTAGATAATCATACATAACATCTATACATAGGTATAACAAATTCGTACGAAAGTCAAAATTGTACTTACATTGAATAGGTATTTTTTTTATAATATACATATGTATATGTATATATATAATATATTCATAATCTGTATTACATAGTAATATGTAGTACATATCTATACATAAATATAGTTTTTAGAATTTTTGTATGTGTGTCTGTATGTAGGTATGTCTGGGCTCTAATTTTGGTGCAGATATAGCTTGAGACCTGAGAAAGGTCATAGGATGAGTTTTATCCCGTAAATAAAAAAAACTGTCTGTGTTTGTCTGTTTGTTTGTACACGCTAATCTCCGGAACTACTGGACGGATTTGAATGAAAGTTATTTTGTTGTGTAGGTACTATTATATTATCCGGGAAATATAAAATAATAATTTATTTTGAAAACTGAAACACCTGATGCAGAACCGCAACAGACCACCTAAACTATAGATTCATTTGAGAAAGTTTATCCAGGCGAGTTTGGATATTATTATTTGTGTAAATTCTGTAAATTCGTTTCCGCGAGTTGAGTATTCATGCGACGATATTTATAGATACCTACATTCATAGTGCAACACACTGCCTTGCCTACAATTTACAAAGACACTTTTTATACTTAGTTATGTAGGTACCTAATTCCTACGGTCGCCTTGCAAATGCAATCAATCAAATTGACCCTGTTTGAAAGTAATTTACTAATTTCACAGAACAATTTTAAATTTGGAAAATGTGGACCCTCACTCTCAACCTGTGTCTACTGACTATTGCCACGCAGAAAAAAATACTCCAGAAAGGTACCTGCTAAAGTTACCAGCTGTCGATAAAATAATACGTAAATTTCGAAGAACTTTGTAATATTTTATAAAGGATAATTTTTATTTTTATTTTTAGAATAATTGCTGAGTCGAAAAATGTCGTACAATCTAATAGTCCATTGAATAAAAAGTTCTAGAGTGCGTGAGTTAGTAACGTAAGATGTTTCTTCGGAAACATGTCAAGAGTCCCTAGGTAATAAACATACTAAAACCCCGGGCCACTAGGAGGAGCCCCGGAGTGGGGGGAGGGGGAAAATGGGTCCATTTTTTCATTTTTCGCTTAAATCTCAAAAACGGTACATGTTAGAGAAAAACTTTCAAGGAAAAGTTGAAAGGCCATAAAATTATCTACAAGTTGTACCTGAATCATTTTTTCCTATATCCTACCGTTTCTGAGTTATACGCAGTAAAACATGATTTTGGCTCAAACAATTTCCACATCAATCGATCAAAAAATATTTCTTTCTTCCAAAAAACTCAAAAGTGCTACTTGTGACCGGTACTGATAGATTGCTCTTAATTAGGTCTATAATTGGTAAAATAAACACATTCCTCCATGGAAGCTTTTAGGAGGAATCGATTGTCAAAATATTATATTATGGTAGTTTGAGTTACTGAACTTGATCTTTTTATTTTTTTCTTCCAAAAAACTCATAAGTGCAACTTGTGACCGGTACAGATAGATTGCTCATAATTGGGTCTATCATTGATAAAAATACCAGATTCCACCATGGAGGCCTTTAGGAGGTATTGAATTTTATTAGGGTAGTTACGATACATGAACTTTTTAACTAACTACCCTAATAAAATTCAATTCCCCGTAAACGCCTCCATGGTGGAATCTGGTATTTTTATCAATGATAGACCTAATTATGAGCAATCTATCTGTACCGGTCACAAGTTGCACTCTTGAGCTTTTTGGAAGAAAAAAAATAAAAAGTTCATGTATCGTAACTACCCTGATAAAATTCAATTCCCCGTAAACGCCTCCGTGGTGGAATCTGGTATTTTTAGCAATGATAGACCTAATTATGAGCAATCTATCTGTACCGGTCACAAGTTGCACTTTTGAGTTTTTTAGAAGAAAAAAATAAAAAGTTCAAGTTCAGTAACTCAAACTGCCCTAATATAATATTTTGACAATCGATTCCTCCTAAAGGCTTCCATGGAGGAATGTGTTTATTTTACCAATTATAGACCTAATTAAGAGCAATCTATCAGTACTGGTCACAAGTTGCACATTTGAGTTTTTTGGAAGAAAGAAATATTTTTTGATCGATTGATGTTGAAATTGTTTGAGCCAAAATCATGTTTTACTGCGTATAACTCAGAAACGGTAGGATATAGGAAAAAATGATTCAGGTACAACTTGTAGATAATTTTATGGCCTTTCAATTTTTCCTTGAAAGTTTTTCTCTAACATGTACCGTTTTTGAGATTTAAGCGAAAAATGAAAAAAATGGACCCATTTCCCCCCTCCCCCCACTCCGGGGCTCCTCCTAGTGGCCCGGGGTTTTAGTATGTTTATTACCTAGGGACTCTTGACATGTTTCCGAAGAAACATCTTACGTTACTAACTCACGCACTCTAGACCCCCCTTGGAGGGACTCATTCAATGGACTATAACCAAATTAATCAAAATAAAGTT
Organism: Colias philodice; assembly: GCF_061535455.1. NCBI lineage: Eukaryota > Metazoa > Arthropoda > Insecta > Lepidoptera > Pieridae > Colias > Colias philodice. The sequence goes on from NC_143112.1 coordinate 4,221,981, forward strand.
CTGGAGGAATGTGTGTCGTCGACTGCGTATGTTTATTTAAAAATAGTATCTATACTCGCTATTTCGACAGACTTTTTTTACGGATTCGTGCTCTATACTGTTTCCCTAATATTGTTTTTTTTTTATATATTACATACAGACAGTTTTTACTTTTTTTATTGTTTTATAATATGTATAGATTATCATTAATAATTATAAACAAATAATAATAAAAAGACATATTACATAATTTGTGATGATTTCAACTTCACTGTTTTATACAATTATTTTAGACAACATACCTACTAACTACCGAAAATACGCGTTGAACGAGCGAAGAATATTGTGTATAATTTAGCGTGCGATGAACTTTACGTACGTTGGATGAGCCGGGTGTATGAGGGTATTGTGAGGGCGCGCGGCATGGCGCGTAATGTGCGGGGCTTAATCGTAGAATTATCTGGCTTTATACGCCTTCTTAAGAGGATTACAAGAGCTAGCTGAAATTGAGTGACTCGCGCACACATTAACACAATCGACGACGGCTGATGGAGATCACGCCGGAGTATTGTACTAGATGGCGCCACAGCGACCGCGACGTGAAAATAAGCTATACAACCTAAGAAACAACTAGAGGAGACAATTTGTTTATTTTTGATTTGTTGTATTACTTGGATAATAAGGATATGGGTGATTAAGTAAAACTAAATCAATGATACTTATATTTTTTTTATTATTTGAAATATGCGATCGAAAAAAAAAACATATTTTAATCGATTACCTATATACTTTGAAAATTACCTGTGTACTATTATATGCTTCTTCTAGTACTTGCTTAGATGAATTTGGACTTGAATCAATAACTTCACATTCATGATCAGTAAGTATGGTACAGGTAAATTAGTTTGGAGAAATTTTTGCGTTTGTAGTAGTGTATGGTCAGCAAATAAAAAAAACAACATTTTATTTTTAGTTTTTATCCTACTAATATTATAAATGCGAAAGTTTGTATGGATGTATGGATGTTTGTTACTCTTTCACGTAAAAACTACTGAACCGATTACAATGAAATTTAGCACACATATAGAGGGTAACTTGGATTAACACATAGGATAGTTTTTATCCCGGAAATCCCACGGGAACGGGAACTATGCGGGTTTTCCTTTGCAAACGCGGGCGAAGCCGCGGGCGGAAATCTAGTTATATATATAAATATGGGATTTTAAATTAAACTATATGTGTTTCTCCTCTGAAAAAGATGAGACTTTATTTTAATATTTGCACATTTAACATACGTATAACTTTTACATTAACAATTAACAACATAAAGTTACAACGCTTACACACAAATTAAACACTTCAACAAATATTATAACAATAATAACAAATAATAACAACAATCAACAAATACAAAATTTAACAATTAAACTACGTAATAATTATAACTTTTGAATAAAATATGTGCTTTATGTTCTAACGGTACCAAACTACCAAGCGACTGACGAAAGACTGCACGTGGCACCTGCAGCTGCGGACAGCGTAAACTGGTTTATTTTGGTTTTGTGCGTGTTTCCACTTTCCACTATCAAGTGACGATTTATTTATTTGTTTTGTTTCGTAATTATTATGGTCAAATATTAATAACGAAACAAATTATTATGGACACGATATTTTATTGTTTCACGGTATTCGCCTTGTCGTTTGCTCAAGGACGTGAAATGTAATGATATATTTTAATTTATAAAGTCAAAACCATTTTCTTTCAAATAAAAACTTGTTTTTATTGAAAACAACAATCAGAGTGTTGCTAGGAATAAGTATAAAATTAAATAGTAATGTTAGGATATCGAAACATTTTTGTAAAGGCCTGAACGATATAGTGGAAACGCGCTCTAAGATCTGAGTAATATACACACAATGAATTAGTTTTATAATACTTTTTAATTTTTAGTGTTTAATTTAAATAGACATTTATAATGTGGTGCTCATTTTTTTTTGTAATAAAATTATCCTGCTAACGCTATTGTATTTTCGTTGTTTTATTTCAAGTAAACACCCATACAATTTTGTCACGAGCCGCCTCTGTAATATATAAATATCACTAAAATGCTCTTACCTATATTACTTGCTCTGTGGCTCTTACCTTTAACTACCATATCGTTCAGATTTGCGTTTGATTTATATGAACGTTTTTAGTCCTCTTGTCGGGTTTTGTTTTATTTCCCATACTTAATATTAACAAAAAATTACAAATAATCAGTTTTATAGTAAGGAAAATGGATTCTAAAAATAATTTAACAACAAAAACAAACAATTCTGGCGGGAAAAAATCAGGGAAACAAGCGACACGTCCGTCTAGTAACAGGCCTCGGCCGGTAGTGTCGGTACACAGGCGTTCACGCACACATGCGTACGTTTTTGGTTTGGGAATAAGAATTTGCGATTTACTCGAAATCTATTGATTGGACTAAAAAAATAAAACGACATTATTTTAGTATGTTGCTTGTAGAATTATTTGCCGTAAAAACAGAATGATTGCATGTAGTTTAGTATGGTTTTTAAGCATCAAAAGATTTTTTTAGAGGTATCTTTGTGATTTTTTTCTATCGAGTGAAATAAGTTGTATTGTGTTTTCAGCACGATATCTTACTAGTATATATCCTGAAGAATATCATATATTTTTCTGAGATTTTTTACTACAGCTAATCATATACTTTAAAGCATTATAAAACTCGAGTTTTGCCTCGTTTAGCTCTTCTAAGCCCCTTAACGAAGAGTTTTTTGCTATCATTTATAATTTCTAAGAATTAGGTCACTTGCTAGAGTATTAGTGCGATGCGAACGCCTTATAAACCTAAATTCAAGGATTCAAGCTAAAATTTTCTATGCCTATTTTCGAAAAAATAATATTGTTTACATTGGTTATTTTTTTTTTTATTTAAAAAAAGAAGTAGGTACATATGATGTACATATATATCCTTCTATTGTATATTATATGCAAAACAAAATTTATGTTTTTAGTAGGTACATTTTTCTTTTTGTTTCGTTTTAAAAGTTATAATTTACCAAAACCTTTTTTTAACGTAATATTACATCATTACATCACTATTATAAGGAACAAGTTACGATTGATAGTCTGTGGTAAAATCTACTACTTCTCCTCACTAAGTGACTGGCCGGCGGCCCAGCGTTCCCAACCGTACGATAATTATCGTACAAACACGATAATTTGGTGCCTACGTACGATGTACGATAGCATGTTATTATCGTACGCTGATTTTACGATAATTTCTATCAGGCAAAATTCGAGAATTTATATTATTTCACCCATACAAATATGAAATTTTGACGTGTTTCATATCGAACTTTCATGGGAACAGTGAAATTTTGTCAGATTGAATTTTAAACTTGGCGCGTTTATTGAACATAAAGTGGAAATGGAATCGGTTCAGGTCTGTAGTCTGTACCACGCGTAAAACCAAAGAGTATAATGAATATTAAGGCACGTAAAACGTTTGGGTTTCAGTGTCCCGTTGATTTGACAGCGGTAGTTAAACAAAGATTAACTATAGAGAACTTGCATACTTATCAATATTACAATTTATATGATTTATTTTTAATAATTGACTTTATTCTAAAAAGTACGATAATTTCGAACCAAAAACCCCTAATGTACGATAATTTTACGCCCCTGGTACGATAATCAGCTCACTTCAGGTTGCTAACACTGCGGCGGCCGCCATATTGAAGTTAACTTGGCGCTATTCTATTCGCACGTCGTCGTCGCTTTAATTCGCGAGTTATGCTATTTTTGTTGTGTAATTGTGTGTTATTGCGTTAAATTGTGTAAAATTGACTAAGTTAAGTGAAATAGATAAGAACTGTTTTAAACATGGATCCCGCTAAAATGAAAGTGGTCGATCTACGATCGGAGCTTGGTGCCCTCGGATTAGACACTAAGGGCAACAAGCCGGCTTTAGTGGAAAGGTTAAAAAAGGCGCTTGAAGCTAAATCAGGAAAAAGTAAGCATTAAATTTTATATTAATCGTAATAATAATGCAATGTTTTGATTTTAAATTATACTATAAATCAATCTGAGCACGTGTAAAATGACGCCGCCTCCATGTTTTAAAAGTGGTTACGCTTCCCAAAACCTGTCAAAATTATAAACGTAGGTAACCCATTTGAAAATTAAGCGGGTATTTTGATGTTGAATTTAAATAATAAAACATGACACTGAGGAAATGATTAAGATCTAATATAATATAATATCAATTTTAAATTTGATTACTTGTAATATGTTTTACTTGTTGTTTAGAAAATCTATTGTTTGTTTACTCATGTATAATCAGATAACTGATTTTTTATATTTACAATTTTATGGAAAACACATTTCGCTGTCTGAAAATAGCTTGCTATTAGTATTCATATCAAGATATAAATATAAATTTATATGGAACTATTTGATCAATGCTAGGCTTTGTATAACTAATGAGATTACTGTTAAAAAATGAAACATAATAGCTGAATTGCACGAAAATAAACAGTAGCCAATTGTTTTAAATTGAGCACAATAATAGAAATCCTTATCAGAAGTTTGCAATAAAGTTGAACGGTTTTTGATAACACTAGCTGTGTAGCGTGAAATAGTTTGGTCATACTTAATGAGTTTTTCTTGTAGTGTTTGGTTTTCTTGTATGTTTGTGAGTATAACATAAAAAATTATATTTATTAACTAATTGATAGTATACTAAAACATTTTTAATACGGGTATTTTAAGCAGATTGATGTTAATTACCTCAATCTTTATAAAAATTACAAATTTTATAAGTACTTAAAGTAGTTCACAGTTTTTACAAGCTTGAGAAAGATAAAATATGTGTGATTTTTGTTTAATTAGCCAGATAATTAACGATATAGACATAGCATAGCAAGGATATTCACATGAATTGATACAATTTGAGATATTTATATGTATTTTTTTTGTGTGGTGTTTCTCAATGTTAGCCAGAAGGGCTTCTACATTTTAATGCAGACGCGGGGGTGAACTGAAGGTTCACCCTGGTAGCGACATGCGCAAGGGCGTCCCCCCTTGACGGGGATCTCGAACCTCGGCTTGAGCTGTTGCTTGAGTGGAGGAGGCCAGAAGGGCCCTAATTGGACGGGATTTATATGTATGTTATTATTCCAGACCTTCCGGACACATCAATTCTAGATACTTCAACAGAGGATGCTGACGAGCCTCCCACTCCTCGCAAACCAGCCCCAAGAACTACTAGAAGAACATCATCATCAAGACTGGCTGCTACACCTATTAAAGTAATAATTAAAACTTGACTTTGAATGCAGTTGTTTTGCTTATGACACAATAGCCCAGTCATATTAGGGGTTTCACCTCGGAATGAAAGATAATAAGCTGGAAATTGGTAAAAACCTTTGTTTTGGTACCCTAAATATTGTCTCAAAAGTCACAAATGCTATCGTGTCCGCGTCTTAAGATATTGAAGGTCAAAGGTCACAAAAAACGATTTTTCGCGAATATCTCGGTTCCTATTGCTTAAATGATATTTTCACCTATTATGAAAGTTGTAGAGTATAAAATTCTCTACAAATTTTGTCTAAACTTTTTTTTTATACGATCAACCGTTTTTGAGGTAGAGCGCGAAGAGTGCGCAGCGTACAGTCATATATGAGCTAATGCAGGGTCAAGCGTGAGTTACGGTTATCAGTACGTTGTATAAAGTCAATTATTGACAAAAAAATTATAATTATTAAGCAATTATTCAATTATAGTATATTATTAATTCTGGATTATCTATTTTAGTTATATTTTAAAATAAAACGACATTATATATCTATGTTTCCTTTAAAACGTGTAAATTTTTAAATACTTATATAACTGGAAATACTTGTCCCTACCCTATGATCATTTCTATTTATAGCCGATTTAAAAAAAGAAAAAAAACTGTTACTAGAGCATTGGAGAAAATTACCAATTTGGATAAACTGGTGGAAGTATTTCAACAAGAAAACTGCCCCGTACAAACTTTATTTTAAAATGGAGTGCGCATCTTTTTGGCATTATATAATGCTCCAGAATCTGAGAACAACCTTGATTATTTCCGCTACACGCAATTCATCAAATTAACAAAACTAAATAAACCTGTACAATTGTCAACACTTCCACCAACAAGTGTAGCAGCCCGTCAACATATCAATCTCATAATATTATAAATGCGAAAGTAACTCTGTCTGTCTGTCTGTTACTCAATCACGCCTAAACTACTGAACCAATTTACATGAAATTTGGTATGGAGATATTTTGATACCCGAGAAAGGACATAGGCTACTTTTTATTGCGAAATATGTACCACGGGCGAAGCCGGGGCGGCCCGCTAGTGAAAAATAAAGATATATCTAAAATATATTTCCTTACTGTCTTTTTATTTTAAAATATAACTAAAATAGATAATCCAGAATTAATAATATACTATAGTTGAATAATCTCTTATATATAAAAATGAATCGCAAAATGTGTTGGTAAGCGCATAACTCGAGAACGGCTGAACCGATTTCGATAATTCTTTTTTTATTATATTCCTTGAAGTACGAGGATGGTTTTTATGTAGAGAAAACGTAAACATATATCACGGGCGAAGCCGGGGCGGACCGCTAGTTAAATATAATAATTAAGAATAAGTACAGAAATAATGGGCATTACTTAATAATTATAATTTTTTTAATTATAACCGTAACTCACGCTTGACCCTGCATTAGCTCATAATATATGACTGTACGCTGCGCACTCTTCGCGCTCTACCGCAAAAACGGTTGATCGTATAAAAAAAAAGTTTAGACAAAAGTTGTAGAGAATTTTATACTCTCCAACTTTCATAATAGGTGAAAATATCATTTAAGCAATAGGAACCGAGATATTCGCGAAAAATCGTTTTTTGTGACCTTTGACCTTCAATATCTTAAGACGCGGACACGATAGCATTTGTGACTTTTGAGACAATATTTAGGGTAACAAAACAAAGGTTTTTACCAATTTCCAGCTTATTATCTTTCATTCCGAGGGTGACCCCTTTTTTTACCTAATTTCACTGGGCTACAAGTTGAATTGTTGTTGTAGCCCCTTTTAATCAGGTTATTAAAAACAACTATAACTGTGGTGAATATATGAAAATACTTATATATTTTTTATTGTGAAAATTATAATCTTATATATAAAAATGAATCGCAAAATGTGTTGGTAAGCGCATAACTCGAGAACGGCTGAACCGATTTCGATAATTCTTTTTTTATTATATGCCTTGAAGTACGAGGATGGTTCTTATGTAGAGAAAACGTAAACATGTACCACGGGCGAAGCCGGGGCGGACCGCTAGTATGAAATATAACTGTCATTATACACAGAGTACACTAGTGACTAGTATACACATTATACATAGAGTCAGTCTCGACATACCGTTATTTTACCCATTAATAGGTATTAAAATTGCATTTGATATGCAATAATTGCATGATAATGATTAAAAAAAATGAATTTCTCAATTTAAATACTTATTATTAACATTCTTCACAGGTAGCGCGAGAAGAACCACCTGAACCAATACAAGAAAAGGATGAAGAATTGAAAGAACCACCAAAAGTGCCAGAGAAAGTACCGTCACCTGTCAAAAAGCCAATAGTTAAAGAGGAGCCTCCAAAACCCGTTGAAAAGGCGAAAGAACCAGAAGGCAGTCCAAAACCTGATGAGGCAATGGAAGACAGTCAAGATGATAAGTGAGTATTATATAGTAAAAAAGTGTGTGTGCCGAGCACACGTGTCAGAAGTGAAACTTCTTTGGCAAGATTTTAAGATATCAAAAGCCTTACTCCATGACATGATAGTTTTGCCCTCAACGCAATGAAATTTTACTCTCAACGCGACTAAAGAAGTTTCACTTCAAACAAGTTGATCATCTGTAATGGGTCTTACCTAAGACTGAAAAAATTCTGGATAAAATCAAATTCCACATTAGATTAGACTAGATGTAATATATTGCAGATAAATTTTTCGAATCCACAATACCACAAGATTAGTTTTCTAGTAATATATTTTTACAGGAGTCAATCGTCGGTAAAAGAAGAAGAAAATGTTCAAGAACCAGGTAATAAGATAATAGATATTCATTAAAATAATTAGAGATAATATATTTAATATTGAAAATAATTACTATGGCTATGAGTTGACCATATTATGACCAGTTCAAAAGGGTTCAATTCCCTGTGACATTAAAAAAGCTTGTTTTCCAAAAAAGGAAGTTCTATACTTTTCTGTATAGAATTTTCCACTTAAAAAATATATGCAAACAATATTCTTCCTTATTAAATGCATAAATTTTTCTTTTTAGAACAACCAATGGAGGTTGACCAGAAGCCAGAGGATAATGATGAAAAGGAAAAGGAACAAGAGCAGGAAATGGAAAAGGAAGTGGAAAAGGAGAAAGAACAGGAAAAGGTACAGGAACAGGAAAAGGTACAAGAGAAGGAACAGGAAAAGGAAAAACAAGATGTAAAGGATAAAAAAGAGGATAAGCCAGAAAAGATGGAACAAGACGATGACAGCGAAAAGGATAAGGAGAATCGTGATGAAGAGGAAAGTGATGAGGTTTGTGTTTATATTTAGAAATAATAATTACAAAATAGATTTTCTGAAGTGATAGTTGAGCAGAAGTAGCGATCTAAACAAGTCTAGTAACATTTAAAAAATCAAATGAGATTCTAAAGCACATTGAAGAATCCATATTCATAGTAATTACTTTTTTTATAACTTGAAAGCTTGGAGTAAGAGATGTTAAAAAAAGATGTTAATAGAATAGATAGATGTCACTTACATATTTTATTTTATTAGTAACTATGGTTATCACCATCTATATCTATAACTACTGTTACTTAACTGTAATTAATTCCACTGACTGATCAAACATTAAAATACTTTGTCAAAAAAGATATATGTAAAGAACTTATTTGTTATGTTGTGATGTGAAAAATCACCTTAATTCTCTTAAGGTTTAGGTTATTATTTACTAGCTTCCACCCACGACTTTGTACGTGCATCCCCGTTTTTCCCCGTTCCCGCAAGAATTTTGGGAAATCCTTTCTATGCGGATGCCTACGTCCTAACATCTACCCGCATGCCAAATTTCAGCCCAATACGTCCAGTGGTTTGGGCTGTGCGTTGATAGATCACTATATCAGTCACCTTTGAGTTTTATATATATAGATGTTGTGATGTAAAAAATCACCTTTATTCTCTTACGGTTATTATTTATTTGTTTTGTTATATAAGGAAAATTATTCGCCTATTAATTGCACATAATATTGACGTGACAACGTCTTATAAATTGGTTTGCCGGGTGACACTTCAAGAAACTGCGTTACGCTCCGCTCACGTTATGCGCTCACAATGAGAGCGAGTGAGAGGCACGCGAGCATGGTTAGCTCGCCTAAGAGCGAGAGAGACAGACATAAAAAGTCGTTGTCACGTAAAACTTTCGCCTGTATACCGACTTTACAGGCAACCAATTTTTTTCACACAGAAACAACAAGAGCTAACAGAAGACGACGAGTGGGATATACTAAATGAAAAGCTCCTCGTAAAGGAGCAAGAGAGGATCGAACGGGAGAAACGACAGGCCGAGGAGGACGCCAAGTTGTATGAGGAATTGAGCAAAGTAAGTTAACTTTGTAGTTTGTAGTGTAGTATGTGTGGTTTTGGTATATAACAATGTAGTTATGCCTGATAATCTTAATATACATATATAGATCTCGTGTCACAATGTTTGTCCTCAATGGTTAAACCACTTAACCGATTATAATACAATTCGCACACCATGTGCAGTTCGATCCAACTTGAGAGATAGGATAGTTTAAACATGTAGGTACCACGGGCGAAGCCGGGGCTATAAATAGTTATAGATATATTTCTAGATATTTTGTTATGTGGGTACAGAGTAAAAAGAGATGCTTGAACAAGCTCGGAGGTTAGAATAATAATGTAGTGGTAGTTAAAAATAAGAATCCATAAACAGTGGTAATAGTTTACTGGTTTGAAAACACAGTACATTGGAAATTGTTGTCGTTTCAATATCTATTGTATAAATTCATCAAATTCAATATGTAGTTGGTATTTTGATTTTAATAAATGGCTAAATGGTCAGGATGAGAAGTATGATAAAATTCACCATTATCAAATATATTAATATTCTTTTTATGGAGCAAATTACTTGAACATAGGTCAAGACAGGTAGTATGCTATATCCACACTTATGTGTCTATAAACTAACATATACTTAACTATAAGTTTTACGTAAATTTACGCCCATCTAGTTTTTTATTTTGATTGTTAATATATACATTAATATACGTTAAACTGACAATAATCTTTTGTTACTCAGAATCCGATAAAGCTGCAGCGTTTAAAACGCAAGCAAGAAAAGAAAGCGAGATGGAGTAACTACTATAGAACTATTGAGGCGACGAATGAGATACTGACACCACCTCTGGAGGTCAATGTTTTGTCTATTTAAAAATATTATAATAATAAAGTATCATAGAGTAAAGCTTTTTTTTAGTTGAATCTCTGGAAATGCTGTTTCGATTTCATATTCCAATCTATAAACTTTAAACATAGTAAAATTTTAACGAAAGATTGAAAAAAAGAAATATCATTGATATATTCAGAATACCTATAAATATTGCGCTATAAAAACGTTAAAAAAGCAAAATTACTAACATAAACATTTACCGTCACAACCAGTAGAAATCATATAAAAATATTTAAATAGAAAAGTTGAAAATCAATATGTAGTAATATTTCTTTGATGATATTTGTCTTTGAATTTATAACTTATGAAATATATCAATTGCAGCCTGAAGCCATGCTACAAAGGAACGAAAGTGTGGATCAAAAGTCGACTGAGCCAGACTTGAACGACAATCGAGTGACGCTATCATGGTGTAAGTAATACTTGCTTATCTATATACATTTAATAAAATCGTAGGAGTCAAAACTGTACATTAAATTTTTTTTAAAGTATACTTGGGGCGTGATCTACAGTGGATACCGAATCTAAAAATATAGTTTTTAGAATTTTTGTCTGTTTGTCTGTATGTATGTACGGGCTAATGTTAAGAGTGACCCAACGAGCTATGGAGAGAGCAATGCTCGGAATTTCTCTGCGTGACAAGATCCGCAATACGGAAATTCGCAGACGAACAAAGGTAACTGACATTGCTTTCAGAATCTCTAAACTAAAATGGCAGTGGGCAGGCCACATAGCCCGCAGGACCGCGTCTTTCCAAACTATACAAGGCCAGCACGCAACGCTGTGAAACTAATCACGTATAGTTTGGAAATAACTTTTTTACAAAGTTCTTCCAATCTATACAACAGCAGTACGCAAATACTCGTGTATACTTTGTAGTGAAGTAAGTTAGAATAGCGCTCCAAAATATACAGCGCCAGTACACATTCGGACTAATCGTGTATGTTTCGGAGTAAGCGCACCGTGTTTCCATTGCTCGCGTTTATATTATTGTATTACTGTTTTAAATCTATTATTACGATGCATATTGTGTATGTAATGTTGCGTACTGATCGTATATTTTTTGTATCGAGGATGCTTGTGTCTTCGATCCCGCCTATACTGCACGACTTATAATTGAGAATAGTGCTAAAATGTAAGAATCTAATAAGTCCAGAAGAAGAGAGTTGTGAGGCGACGGAGCCCCGCTTCGCGGGGCTCCTTACTCCTATTTTTGTGTAGTTAAAAAAACACGAACCTAACCTAACCCATAGGTACCCTTATCTATTACCTATTTATTTTCCTAAGCTTACCTTATAATATTTTTATTCCATATTTTACTGAATCAATAATAATCAAGAAGAATAAAAGTAGATAGATAAAGCTGTACAATACAAGTCTCTGATTACCTATATATTTATTATGTTGCTCAAGTGTAAGTGGTGTAGTAGGTATATTTAGTTATATTTTGCGTACTGATCGTGTATAGTTTGGAACGAAGAAGCAAGCATCCGCGTTACAAAGTATACACGATCAGTACGCAAAATTCGTGTATATATTGTAATAACAAACTTAAAAACAGCATTACAAAGTATACACGAGCAGTTTCCTATGGTTGCGTTCTGGCTATGTATAGTTTGGAAATACGCCGCAGGACCGATGCTCGTTGGGGAATACAGGTCCTTGAATGGCGACCACGAACCGGACGGCGCACTGTTGGACGCCCTCCCACTAGATGGTCGGATAACTAGATGGTCGGATGATGATGGTTAAGACAGCTGGGCGCAGATGGTTAAGCAAAGCCAAAGATGTGAATGAAATGAACTGTGGCACAGTATGGGGGAGGCCTGCGTCCAACAGTGGACTTATCCGGGCTGAATGGATGGATAGATGGATGGATGATGTACGGGCTAATCTCAGGATGGACTTAAAATTTGGTATAGAGATAACTTGAGACCGGAGGAAGGACTCTTTCAAAATTCATCAAATAAAGTTCATTCATTAATTCATATAATTAATTAATAATCTTTATAATTCTCACCCCACAGACGACAGTGACCTCAACCAATACCTCGAGTTACCCGAACTAAACAGTGTAATAGCGCTAAGCGAAGGTGCGTTCTCGCACGCGTGGGCGGGCACCAGAGCCACGCACGGGGTGCAAGATCAGCGGGTTTGTTTTGAGGTGAATATAATTATTATGTTTTTATTTATTTGTTTGATGTCAATTACATTTCCCACAGCCGGAGGCCCTAAAAGAGACGAGATTTACTTTAACACATTTAATAATTAAAATGAAACTTTTACACACATATCTGCTCTGTGCAGACCGGAGTTATGGAATCATTATACATTTTTAATAATTATTCTAAAGAAGTCTTAAAAGCTAACACAGCAAAACCACGCTCGCATTCCGTTCCCATGCGAACGGCGTAGTCAACAGTTTGCTGTTAAAGCCGGGACATAACATGTCTATTATAGTCGTATTATATTATTTTTTTTAGAGTTCTGAACCACAAAAAAAAAACGGAACTCTTAGCTTGTTTTTCCATCAATAATTAGCGACGATATGTAGTGATGAATGTGTTTATAAAGAACCAATAGTATCAATTCATGCTGAAATTCATATGGAATAGTTGACACCCTTCAAGCTGTGTGAGCTTCAAAAATCGTACTACTTTATACGCATTAAATCAAATGCAAGAAAATATTGAAAAAATCGAAAGATCGATCTTCTCCATAGAAACTACTTTCCGAATCGGTGGTAATTGATTATGACGATTCAAATGTGTCCTTAATTGAATAAATAAATGTTTGAATTTGAAAGCAACACTGATCATAATTAAACACAGAAATGGGATAATATTTCGCGCAATGAATATGATAAAATAACACACTATTAAAAGTTATGACACAACTATATTAAAATATTTTATAGGTACGAGTCGGTACAGTCGTAACAACCAACGAATCGGCTGAGAAAGAAACAGTACTGAACGGTCTAAGAATCGGATGGTCGACCGACGATTCCAGCTTACATCTTGGTGAGTAATTAATTTTAATATATTTTTAGGTGAAATGAAAACGATACGTTAGGCCTGTTTAGGTTATTATTTGAGGATTAGAATTAAATCTCTTTAAAGTTAATTTAAATAGACATTTATAACATCAGTACATATTATCGCGATCTTCGCTGTTCGTTACCCACTACATATTAATTTTTACAGGCGTATTTTAGTGAAAAGATTAAAAAATATATTCTAGTATGTTACGAAAATGCCCATTTTGATAATGTAAATGATTTTTATAAATCTTTAAAAGAAAAATCCATATTTTTTTAAAGCTGATTCAAAATAATTCTGATTTTTAACGTTTATTAAGATTACTTTGAACAATATTTTAAATATATAAACACTAGCTTTCCGCCCCGGGCTTCGCCGGCGCAGTTAAAGAAAAAACCCGCATAGTTCCCGTGGGATTTCCAGGATAAAACCTATCCTAAGTCCCGGGGTAAAAAGTAGCCTATGTCCTTTCTCGGCTATCAAAATATCTCCATACCGAATTTCATGCAAATTGGTTCAGTAGTTTAGGCGTGATTGAGTAACAGACAGACAGACAGAGTTACTTTCGCATTTATAATATTAGTATGGATTTTGAACAGGCGAGGGTGAATTGAGTTTCGGTTACGAAAGTACGGGCCGCGCCGTGCACAACGGAGAGTTCAAAGAGTATGGCAAGGAGTTTCAAGAGAAGGACGTTATTGGAGCTTATTTGGTAAGTTCCTTACAAAATCTTCACTATAGTAATAACCCATTGAGCCCCGAACGGCCCAATCGGTCCACGACACAATAGATTTTCTATTGTGTCTGTGATTCCGGGGCCTGAGTTAATAAAGTGGAAATATTTGTATTTTTGTATGTCACAAACACACTGAAAAACTGCTTACAATTTTTAATTACAATATATAAAAAAGCTAAATGTTATGTTACAAATACATTAAAATTAATGTTAATTTTGCTATCTTTGAACACACATCATGCATTATTTATTTATACACTTGTTTAAAAAAAAATGTGTACATTACATTTTTAAATATTATATCCCAAAGAAGTACTATTGAGAAGAATTGAACTAGATACAGGTAAATTTCCTGCTTTTATATTCTATTGTGTTATTCTTATGGGTAACACTGCATAAAAGCAGGTATATCAATAATTTGTATTTACTCTCATTTGTTATTTTGTAACACTTGAGATCGCAAGCAGAATTACATCTATTTTAAAAGGCCTTTTTAGTTTTTTGTAGTTAATATTCTTTGAAGGCGAGGTAATCATTTTATCCGTAGATCTATTTGTTTTATGTATTCCCTATAAGTAGGTATAGCTCGTGTGTTATTCTGATGTGTGTTATTATTGCCTATATTAATTACTGTTTAGTTAAATTGTAATTATGTTGCTTAACTTATATAACTAATTCGATTGAATTGAGTATTTGAATAAAAAAAAATTATTGATTTTTTTTATGTATTTTGAAACTTTATTATTAATAATATTGATATTTAATGCAAATAACTTAAAAAAAAATTTTTTTCCTTTAATTATAAGCAATTAAAAATTGATGAAATTTAAGTTAGAATCACGTGACTAAAAACGCGCCATGACTGGTCACCACAGTTGTGACGTCATAATGTTATAGCTATTATGAACTGCAGTACATAGCGTTTACATACGATTTGTTAGTTGGTTCCGAATTAGTTAGTTACTTACGAATAATATTCTTGATGTTGATATATTTATGATCACTGATTTTTGTCAGGAGTTGCCTTTGTAGTATTCGTACATAATGGTACAAAACGATAACTTTTGAGGTTCGCCATTTTTAATATAAATTTAAATAATATAATTAACAATTAATATAATTAATTGTTAATTATATTATTATCACTTCTAACTTAGTCTAAGTGATAAGGCCGCCAAATACACTAAACTGCTCCTTGCTTTTATTTTTGTATGTTCTAGTATGTAAGTCTGTTTAGTTGTATTAAAGAGTAAAATAAATAAATTAATATGTAATTTAATAATGACAACAAAATTAAATAGATCAAAACACTGTATTTATTATTAACACGCTTTTATTAGCTTCACCTGTATGTTTGTATGTAACCGACTCCTTTCGAAGTTTCGACTCGATTTTGACCCTCTTAAAACCGACGGATTTTGTTCAAATTTTGAACACTTATCTAGGTCCGATGACAATACAATAATATCATAAATTTATCCTGATAAGGATCGCCAGGATCAGCTTAAAACATATGTTTGTATGTAACCAATTCTCCTTTCGATTCGATTTAGACCCACTATAAACCGACGGATTTAATTTAAATTTTGTATACTTATAAAAACCCGGTAACAATACAATAATTTCATAAATTTATCTTTTTATCCTGTTTAGTTTTTCAAACTATATTTAATGTTCTATCAACTGCAATGAGTGAAAACTAACATTATGACGTCACACGCGCTCGGGTGACGCTTCGGGAGTTGTCGGCGTGTCTTCGGTACTGGATTCAAAGACTAATTTTTATTTTGAAATAACTTTTGAATTATTGCAAAAAAAATAAAAATAAAAACAGTTTTGTTATAAAACTAATATATAATCTTTCCATTTATCACAAAAAAAAATTTAATTCAAATACTCAATTGAGTATTATAGTTATGACGTCACAATATGGCGCTAACTGTATCCTATTCTTAGTTGAATCACAGTATTAATTAACATTGCAATATAATAATTAAATAATCGTTTTCCTACCAGGATCTCCAATCGAGTCCATGCAAAATATTCTACACGCTAAACGGTGTAGAATTAGGTACTGCGTTTGAATTTGATAAAGCGCAATTGGGCGATCGTGCTCTATTCCCGCATGTATTGACGAAGAATATGTGCTATAAAGTCAATATGGGGTATGAGAGGTGAGTTGAAATATTGTTTAATAGTAGGTAATTCTGTATTTTATCGCAAAGTAGACGATTATTTGAAACTAGCTTCCGCCCACAACTTTGTACGTGCATCCCCGTTTTTCCCCGTTCCCGCAAGAATTTCGGGAAATCCTTTCTATGCGGATGCCTACGTCCTAACATCTACCTGCATGCCAAATTTCAGCCCGATACGTCCAGTGGTTTGGGCTGTGCGTTGATAGATCACTATATCAGTCACCTTTGAGTTTTATATATTATATAGATGTATAATAATATGTTCGTTATAGTGTACAGATATGTTGCATAAGTGGATATGTAAAAAACTATTTTTGTATCCAAACATATTTTTATATCCTAAAACATACAACATACTGGACTTAAGATAGTAAATAAAGTCTGATCGCAATATAATTGAAATCAATAATCATGGTAACTTTCATATTGATATCACGTTCATTAAAATAATGAGTAACACAAACTTGACCGTGTAACTTTACTTGAAAAGTAAACGGAACATTTTCCTGTCTTCAAATAATGCTGTTGTATGTTTAATATATGCTACATATTGAGGCAGGTAAATCAATATTTTGTATTTACTCTCGTTCATTCTTTAATGATCGAGATCGCAAGCGAAATTACAATACCTTCATGACTTATTCCACACTATAATTATACTCTTGTATACATACTTGTATATACATACATACAAATACATAATTTAAAAAAAATCGTTCTTCTCAATCCTTTTAGTATCCTTATCTTTTGCCGTCGCTAAATACATTACTAGGATATTAAGAAAACAAACTAAATAAAATGTCACAAACAGATTTATACAAAAAAATTTTAATTATTAGATACAATCTGCTAACGCGTACGAAAATCGTGCGCAAACGCATCGAAGTGCCGATCGAGCAAATCTTAGATGAGAAGCGGAAACGCGAAGAAGAAATCAAGAAGAGAAAAGAAGAGATGGCCAGAAAGAGACAGGAGAGACAGAAAAAGAGACGAGAGGTATATTTCGATACAAATATTATAAAATAAATAGTTTTTTATGGCTTTTAAATATAAGTAAATGACATTCTTTAATATTAGGTTTGAAAGTTATAATTGTTTTGTTGTGGTTAAAGTGGAAGATTTCTATTACGACATGTGTTGTGTTGTAAATACGTAGTTATTAAGTGTTGGTTAATCGAATGATTCACAACCATGAAAAATTGTACCAAATGTGCTTTTTGGTAAGGAACATTTTTGTAAGAAAATGGTCGAATATTTATTTTATTTTATTACTTGTCAATTATCTACAAAGGTATAATGAAATAATATTTCCCTGTGTTTAAAGTAAATTTAATCCCCACAGGATAGAGAGAAAGCGGAGAAAGAGCGAAAAGAGAAAGCAGCAGAAGAAGACAAAAAGAATGACAGCATGGAAACGGACAACGATAAGGATGAGTCGGTGGACAAGAGCGAGGATGGCAAGGATGAGGATGGCAAGGATGAAGATAAGGGGAAGGAGGATGGCAAGGATGAGGATGGCAAGGATGAAGATAAGGGGAAGGAGGAAGGCTTGGTAAGTTTGTGTGTATTGTAATTAGTGTTATATTAATATGTATGTAGTATGCTAGTATGGAAATAGACAACGATAAGGATGAGTCGGTGGACAAGAGTGAGGATGGCAAGGATGAGGATAAGGAGAAGGAGGATGGCGTGGTAAGTTTGTGTGTATTGTTTTTAGTGTTATTTATAGTAGTATGGATCTAGTATGATAGTATAGAAATAGACAAGGATGATTAGGATGAGTCAGTGGACAAAAGTGAGGATGGCAAGGATGAGGATGAGGAGGATGGGCTGGTAAGTTTATTATTGTAATAGTAAATGCAATGTGCAATACAACTTAGAATAGGTAAGTCAAGGACCTCCATGTGTCAATTACCCGATGATATAATATTGTTTTTAGAAAGGATTCTATTATTATTTTTAGAAATAATACTATGGAAATTCACTTTAATTTAAAATACTGAATGTTTATACAGTTTTTTTAAGGACTATTATCTCAAAAGTATCTAACAATTCTACATGTTATAATACACACATTTTCCTGTCTTTAAATAATACTGTTGTGCGTTTATTTGTACAATAAAACGAGGCAGGTATATCAATATTTTGTATTTACTCTCGTTTATTCTATAATATTCGAGATCGCAAGAGAAATTACATTATTTCCTAAACTATGAATTAAAAATTAGGCCACACAATATGGTACAGAATTGATCTTATTTTTTGTTAAATCGCAGTATCAATTCGTACAGTTGTTTTAAGTGAATGTAAAAACATACAATATAAAGTGAAGTCCCATGTCCCCAAGTGGGGTAAGGGGCAGATGCATTATACATCTGTTTCACTGATCGATTTTCTTTAGGGACAAGTAGGTGATCAGCCTTCTGTGTCCTGCCAGACCGAGACATTTTTTTTTTCTTCGTCTCCACCAGGAATCGAACCCCGACCCCTCGGAGCTACGCTCACGCGTCAACCACTGTACCAACACATCGTATAAACTATAATTATTACTATTATCATGTTAGTACAAAAAAGATGTATATACTGACATACAAGTGTACTAACTTATGCGAAATGTTCAGGAAAATGGTGTAAAAACTGAAGACAATGCTGAGGAAGCGGTGGAAGTGAAGACTGAACCGGCGGAAGCAGATGACAGTAAAGCTGACAGCGAGAATAAAGAAGAAACCGGTTTGTACATTTATTCTTTTAAATATTTGTAGGCGTCAGGCTCCGAGATTGATTTAAAAGAACACGAAGGTCTCCACAAAATCACTTGGTATTACAATTATGATTTATGACCATTAAAAAAAATAAATATCACAAATAAGTTATAGTAAGCTCGTAATAGATGTGCACTGGGCAACGCTCGGCGCACGAATGACACGAGTCGTGCGCGCGCGCTGCTTTATATCGGTTCGCCGTTCGTGGCGCCGTCATATTTATTGACATAATTAAAATAAAAATTCGGAAAAAATATGTTGATGTAGTCTTGTTTTTTTGTGAATGTTGTATGTACAATGTTTGTGTGTGTGTATTTCAAGATGTTTTAAGTTTTCCTGTGTCCATGCCAGGTGTAAATTATTATAAATTCTTATTTATGTTTAAATACCTGATTTTTTATGTTTCAATACATAAATAACGTAACTCTACGACCAATAGCAGCAGAGTATCTTTAAGTTTAAATAATAATACCTAATAATTATTATTGCAACAGGTGAGGTTCCAGAAGTGACTGAAGACCAAGTGATGCTCGGAGCCAAACTCGACAAGAGGGTCAAGTTTGTTATCAGGTAAAGAATGTTTTTAATTTTTTTACTTCAATAAAAAATGTGCACATTTTAATACACATACAATTAGGAAGTCTTAACAATAATATATCATACATATTTAGCCATATTTTTTAAAGCATTACAACCAAGGTGTAACTGGAAAAGTCTCTACTGGAAACTTGTAATGATTATCATTGATCATATCATAAAAACATTCATATTCTTGAATATAACACAACTCAAAATAAGAAGTATTGCTCTACTACAGAAAAATTCGTCAAACCTCGGTTCCACAACCAATTTAATATTTATTAATTACTTGATTGGTATTCCACGTAATCTCCTCAAGCTGCGCACCATTTTATTGTTTTAATCTGCTAGTTATATAAAAATAAGTCGGGTTTTCCTTCCTGACGCTATAACTCCAGAACGCACGAACCGATTTCCACGCTTTGCATTCGTTGGAAAGGTCTCGGGCTCCGTGAGAAAAAGGTGTCTCTGGTGGCGAAACGGAGTCGCCCGGTTTGCTAGTTATTTATAAAATTTTAATATAATATTATTTGTTTCAGACACACAGTAGAAGAAGAGCTAGACGGCCCAGAGGCCTGTCTCGTGCCCGGCTATGTTTTTATATCACAGGCCGATCTAGTTGAAGGCCCTAGGAGACCTAACTCTAATTCTGAATGCGAGGTAAGCCCTAATTTATTGTTAAAAGTTAGGCCTTTTGTTCACTACAGGAAATAATGTCCTAAAGAATGTATACAGATGTTTATTGGGCAAATTCACTGGATTTGTCGCAAAGTGGACATTTTTAATTTTTATTTAATGTCTAGAGGATATTCTTTATACCAGCAGATGTTGTCAACGTGTTGAACATTTATATAACTTAGTTTTAAACTACTCCACGGAGTTGTAGGCGATCAAGCAAACATGGATCTCGCAGTATTGTATCGAAGAAATTATCTACTTTATGTGATTGGGTGTTGAAGAGTTTTATACAAGTTTTCTTTGTAAAACGACATAACAAGGATCTACTTAGCGTAGGGCAATCGACTTAGAAATATTGGGATTTATTTACACCGCCTATAAATCAATGGAATCCCGTGAGACAAACGCAGGCATGTGAAACTATAATAATATATACATAAATGTTTTATATATTATGTTTGTCCATTGTTGTATGTTTATATAAAACTTGATAAAATCCTAATAGGAATCCGTATGCGGTCGGTGGTAATACATTGACCGGCGATGCGACGGCTTGTCAACATCACAAGGTACGATTTATAGTGACAGTACATACAAAATTTATTTTATTTACGCCATTTTCAATGTTTGAAAACAATTAGAAGTATATTTTATATTGGGTGGGTAGTTAGAAAATATTTTTAAATGGGATCATTTAAATAATGGGGGGGGGGGGAGGGGGAAAGTATGAAGATTCTACAGATAATATATTTACAGGATTGTAGTTTTCTCTATCTAAGGGGTAATGATACAGTCAAAATAATATCATACTATATGACAAATAAAATCATACTATATGACGCTTGTTACGAAGATTTTTTCAAGAACTATTGTTTCAAATATTCTACTCAATATTACATTACATATATTTTAAGATATAGTTGTTGTTACAAACGAGATTTTAAACATCTTATTATTCATCTAATGATCTACTGAATTTGTGTTTCACAATAATATTACTTATAATACATTTATATGGTCGTCGGATTTGGAATATATTCTACGTGTGTATTGCACAACTTTTAGAAACTTTACTTTACAGGAATCTATTATATCAGGAATGATGCTCTATCTTCGATGTTAAAACTTATTAATATTATTCATGTTTATGAATCAATTTAATTATGTTTTCACTGCAGATATTTAAGCCATCGACAGTATAGGATGTGATCTACTCGGCAAAACTACATGCAGGACAAATGGATATATTTTTTTGTCGTTTTTAGTATTCCATTTTTATATTTCAGTCGCTGATGGAAATATTTTAATATTTCTCGCGTGGTGTCGAACCTTCGACTTGTATTAACAGGGGACTTAGATTCATCTATGATTAACACTTTAAAAGCATAGACAATTTCATTGTTAAATGCCACTTATCGTTATTACTTATTAGTTTATAAGATATATCTAATTTTAGTATGAATATACTGTTGTCAGTAAAGGTATTGTATTCCTGTTAAATAATATAATCAAGTTTAATATTTTTCTCGAAGAAATCGGAAAATAATTTTTGTTTAGCACGAGAATTCAAAAGAAGAAGCGATAACTGTCTAGAAACAACAACGATAACATGAGAAGAATCGAAAATTCTGCTGCTATATTAGAAAACAATACAATAACAGTTATACTCATCAATCAGTGCCTAATATAAAAGATTTAAAAGACTGCTTTTTTTTTAGGACTCAAAACGTCGATGATAATAACTTTAATTCACATAATACACATTTTATACACATAAAAGTTTGTTGCGACAGACAATTGCTTTATGTCTTCGTATACTTCGAATTGTAATGGCACTGTTATTATTATAATATAGATATAAGTAAGATATGTAATAACATTAGGTTAAACAAAAATTACTGAACCAAGTATATAAAAAAATGGGATGGAAAACGATGGCGCACTACGTAGGACATCTGTGTATGCCCAAGAAGATGTTAAGGCGACCTTTATTGTACGCAGATGTATTACATATTTATATATTTTTTAGCAATAATGTAATTTTAATAACATTGGAGTCCACACAGGATAGTTTCTGTAAAATAATACGAGTTAGGAAGGATAACGAACAGGCGTGTCACCTGAAAAGAATCACACACAGCCCAGTATTTTCTACAAATATGTACCGTCAACTAAACTGTGACGAATTTAGAGTCATAGATAGGCCTCTAAATCCTTAATTTTTTTTTTTATTTATTAAGAAATCAGGAATCTATTTATGAATGTATATACTGTAAATATTATTTGACGTATATAAAGAGTGTAAGATCTTTGCAAACGAAATACAATTGATAGATAGATAATTTAAACGCAGCAGACGTGTCACACGGTAAGCAACAAACGTAGCATCTAAAAATACCTGTAAACATAGTTATGATACAATATTGTCCTTGATTTGAGGTGCATGATATGGGTTATATTTTAGATCACTTAACTCCTTAGCTGACTAAATACGAGTGGAATGGCGGACGTTGACAGAATCCGTTTAAATAAAATTGTAACGGAAACGGTACAACATTCTGAGCAGGTGAAGCTTTTGCTTTATATTTTTACTTGTAAAAATAAGATTAGAGGATATTTATGTAACGGAGAAGAATTGAGCAAGTCTTAAGAAGATTTATTTTGTCAGTAGACAACTTTCAGATATGCTATTGCGACATAAATGTTAAGAAACTTTATATATTCATTTCTGCATCGAACGGACCAGCAAGAAGATGGCATATTTAAACTTAGTACATCATCAGAAGAGAGAAGAAAATTATATTAAATATAGATACTATCTATTATACATTAAGCATTTATTATAAGGCATTATCTGCAAAATAAATACAAAACAGTACTTCCTGCAATCCATGTTAGATTTATTGTCTAACATGAACCAAAATACTTGTAACAACATTACGATCGGTTCGTAACGATTCTTGAATAAAATCAATGAATTGGTGTCTATAGGAAGAAAAATAGTTGCCCATAAGCAATACAATTCAACGTTACATATATTTTATAGGAAATAATGAGTGTTTTTGGTATAATAAAGCAATTAACGCAAGCAATGAAACAGGTGATCCTCATGGTGGGTATGCCCGGCGCGGGCAAAACGCACTGGGCGCGGAAGCACTGCGAGGAGAATCCAGATAAGCGGTACAATATACTGTCTACCGGGGCGCTTTTCGATAAAATGAAGGTATGTGTAGTTAAAACAATTATATATTTTTACACTCACATATACACTATATGTTATATAGAGCAATAATTATGAGTACATACATAAAAAAATGAGAAATATAAAGGTTTTTCCAGATCATGCAATTTACTTGAAGAAGTTCTTGTTAACTTATTCATTTGATTTACTTGTTATATGCAGGCTCTTAAAAAGTGATTGCGGTTACAAATAATCAATTACGCAATACAAGGATATTGTTATGGCCTTATTTGAGACTTGAATCAATTATTATTTTCAACTTTAGATTGAACATAAAAATAAATTTAGTCTACATAATTTTTTGAAAATAAACACAGACAAACACTGAAAGTAAAAATCCAACTTGTAAACTAATTATTTATTTTATATTTAGGTGGATTGCAAACCGTTCCGTGCGACGTACGAAGGGCGGTGGGACGCGATGGTGTCGAAGTGCGCTAAGTGCGTGCTCAAAATATTGGAAACCGCTAGGGGCAGACGTAGAAACTTCATTTTGGATCAGGTGAGATTTCAAATTAACTTGTTACAAATGCATAATAAAACGTGCATTTAGGGCCGATTTTCCAATGCTTGGATAAAACTTATTCGTCCAATAAATTATTACACGATAATATGAAAATGTCACGTAAACTGTCAAATACGGGCAATTAGAATACGTTTTTAAAATGGTAGTTTTATACATTATTCGACGAATAAGTTTTATCCAAGCATTGAAAAATCGGCTCTTAATGGAAAAAATATTCCTTATAGTTGTTAACAATAACAAAAAATTAAAATGTTTTTGTCGTCTAAGCTAGAGTTGAGTATATGCATTTCAAAGTGAGAGACTTTAAGGCACCTTTTAATAACAACTTTTGTGAAAAATTCCTTAAGTATATAAAACTAGGTTTCCGCCCGCGGCTTCGTCCGCGCAGTCAAAGAAAAACCCGCATAGTTCCCGTTTCCGTGGGATTTCCGGGATTGCGTCATTTTCCCGGAATAAAAAGTAGCCTATGTCCTTTCTCGGGTATCAAAATACATATCTCCTTACAAAATTTAATGAAAATTGGTTCAGTAGTTGAGGCGTGATTGAGTAACAGACAGACAGACAGAGTTACTTTCGCATTTATAATATAAGTATGGATTTCATAAACATTATCTGTTATGAAATAAATTTCGTGAAAATTCTGATTCAGTACTATATTTTCAATTTCAATTATAATTTGCCCTTTTTTCATCCAATATTCAATAATAATGCAACAATTTTCCACAGACGAATGTCTACCCGTCAGCACAACGCCGCAAGTTACGCGAATTCGAAGGCTTCAAGCGAATCGCCGTAGTGATAGTGCCTTCAGTTGAAGAGTTAGCCAAACGACAAGCGTCCCGGGAAACTGCTGATGGCAAGGAGGTGCCCGATCCTGCTGTCGTTGATATGAAAGGTGATTTTATATAATATACTAGCTGTGCTCTGCGGTTTCACCCGCATTGATACGCTCCTGTTGGTCTTAGCGTGATGATATAATTATAGCCTATAGATCGAGCCTCAAAAATGGGCTATCAACAACAACAACAATAAGATATAGTAAAAAAAACTACTTGTCAGTTATTCCGTGGCTTGTAATACCGCACGCAGACCTTTTTATAATGTATTCTTATTTCTTGTATACTAACTATAAAACTGGTTATATTTTAGGTTTTTTAAACAGCTCTTCTTTATACAATTGAGTTAAATACTTTAATTAACAATATTAAGTTGATTGTAGCTATTTCCATGTTCAACTAATTAATTTTCAATACCATTACTTTGTCACTTTGATTTGTAATATTATTGTATTGTGAAAATAATTGATATATTTATTTATTTATTACAGCAAACTTCAGCCTACCGGAAAAGGGCAATTGGGTCGACGAAGTGATATACCCTGAACTCGGCGAAGAAGAAGCGAAAGCGATCATAGAAGAGTACCACAAGGAAGCACGTGCCGCGGGAGTTGTGAGGGAGAAGGAGAAGAGAGAGAGATCGGCAGCAAGAGATGCGCCTCCCGTGAAGAGACAGAGATCAGCGGAGAGACGGAGGCCGAGGGATGATAGGAGGAGGGAGCATGGGAGGGAGAGAGGTGAGTTTATAAGTGCCGTTTAGTTAAGTGCCTGGATGATGTCCAGCCGTTTTGTTGAATATATTGTTTTAGCAACGGATAATAAGATTATTAACCAGTGCGGTTTCTTAAAGTATTTTTTGTTTGAATTAAAATCAATAAATATTATCAATTAATTATTGATTTTAATTCAATTATATAGAAATGGTTAATAAAATGAGGTACAAATAGAAACTATCTATCTGTTACCAATTATTATTTAACATGATAAAGTGATTACAACACTTATGTTAACAATACAACCCATTCTGAATAACATTTACGATGTTTTGTCATCTTTCACTTATCACTATAGTCTACAGTCTACACTATTCCCCAAGACAAATTATCTATCATAATATGAACACAAACATACATATAATTGTTAAATAATTAATTCAAACACCATGTTTTAGCTTCACTTAGCTTTATTAGAGAAAAGAACAGTTTACACTTTTACATAATTAACATTGCTAACCGGCATCCGGCATCTGCCATCTTGCCTACTCGAATACAATACAGTGTTGCCAATATAAATGTACACATATTCCAACAATAATATAACATTTGTTCACCACAGACCGTTGGAGCAGCGGGGGCAGTCGCTGGGGCCCCGGGGGCATGTCGGCCGGGGGCGGGGCCCCGCGCGGGGGCCGCTGGGGCCCCGCGCCCCCGCGGGACCGGCCTGCGCCCCAGCCCGGCCGGTTCGATCGGTGGCCGCAGGGGAACAGGTACGGTGCACTATAGATAATAATACAGTTATTGGAAAATATTGCGTATTCAAATTTATAATAAAAGAAAGCACTGTAGCGATAGCGAGGTCGACCGCGTTCGTGCTTTTTAATTACTTGTTTGTTTTTAAAGTCATACCCAATAAAACATCAAGATAGAATTAAAAAACGGCAAAATGCAATTGTTAATGTTAAGATATCATATTTTGATCGGAAAGACATTTCGGTGTTGAAAATCTCCGAAATTGTTAAGATATACTTTCTGATGTTTATTTATTTTTATTATTGATATTGAAATTTTAAAAACTCCAGTAAGTATAGGTAATTACATTTTTTAACATGTAATTGCTTCTATTTATTTTCCACTTAAATAAATAAATCTACCACAAACTGACAAACTATTTAACCGCAAGGAACTGCTAGATAACATACACAACTACAGACTTTTAACAATAATAAATAGTATATTCTTGCATCTTACATCATATTTTACCCACAGGAACGACTTCGGCCGCGACCGTGACTTCCGCGGTCGCGGGCCCGGAGGCCCCGGAGGCCCCGGCCCTATGGGACCAGGCATGGGGCCCATGGGCCCTGGACCGAGGCAGGATAGGGGCCCGCGGGGGCCCATGGACAATAGATTCGGACCCAACCGAGACAGGCCGCAGAACAGGCCCAACCAGCCGGATAAACGGCCGCCGGGTAAGTGTGATTATCCATGTAATAAAGTAGTATTATAAAGAGGAAACATACAAAAGTATTAATTATGCGTTTTTTTTATAAATACACGTGTATTTAAAAAAAATAATTTTGATGATCTATCATTTATAATGACATCGAAGGAAATCAACAAACACGTCATAATAAGCGGACGTCATACAAAGCATTTTGTAGAAAATAAACAATATCCTTTTTTTATGTATTAATTTCAATACAGAGAAAAAATAGAGATAACTACACATTAAGACAAATAACGAAAAAAGGCGTGAGCGTCGTACATCGTCGGATATCACATAATTCTCCCAACACTGTCGACAGTGTTAGAAATCATTTCGGTCACTATAACCGGAAAATTTATTAAAAAATGATCACTAAAAACGAAGTCAGTTTATCCGACTTTTTATATACAATTTTATATGAAAACCAAACTCCGCTGTTTAATATGTCATAATAAGCGGTTGGTCAATATAACCGGAGTCATTATAAAAGAATTCTACTACATATAATTATTTGATTAATTAGCGCTAGCCAAGCTTTTCGGCATTGTTCATATAAGTTTATGTGGCAGGTGCGGTGGGAGCGATGGGTGCAGTGGGAGCTGGTGCTGGTGCTGCCGGCTCGTGGCAACGGGGATCTGCAGCCACCAGACCCAACGCCAAGGTGAGCGTTATTGTAATATTGTTGGAAGACTGAATAATAAATATCTAAAATCAATATTTGGAATCGACGTATTTATTTTATTAATTTATGACACTTTAATGTACAATACCAGTAATAAAAAGTAAAAACATATTATATAATGGAGAACATGAATATGGTAAGTGCACAATAGGCGACCTTATTGCTTAAAGCAATCTCTTCCAAAAAATAACCAACCATAAAAATAAAGGACATGCGCGAAGGCGCAATCATAAAGTTGACAAAGACATAGTTGTTTTTGAAAAAAATGTTCTCACAAACATATTTCGTACTACAACAGGACGGTAATAACCAAGTGGCGAATCCGAGCCAGAACCAGGGAGCGAATCAGAACCAGAACCAGAACCAACAGGGCTGGAACCAGTGGGCCGGCGGCTGGGGGGGGTGGGGCAATTGGGGCAACCAGAACCAAGGTAATTTTATATTAATGTAATATTTTTATTTATTTTATTTGTCGGCGCAACGACGTTATACGACTACCCTCAAAAGTCAAACTACTAAATAATTATAACTAGCTAAAATTTACTTTGATCTTTTTAAATAAGTGGTTGATTAATGTAATGAAATAGTTAAATTAACGCTCACGTTACTATGTATCTGTAAGCAATATGCCGATAACGAATTTTGTGTGTGTTATTCCTAAAATATATATATAAAAATGAAACCCGTTTTCCTTGGTCACGGCATCACGCGTGAAGTGTGAACGGTTGGACCGATTTCGATAATTCTTATTTTTATTATATTCCTTGAAGTACGAGGATGGTTCTTATGTAGAGAAAACGTAAAGCGAAGCAGGGGCGGACCGCTAGTCAAATATAAAATTTAAACACGAACGTTATTTTTAAAATAATTTTTCAGGCTGGGGCAACTGGAACAATTGGAACAACTGGAACAACCAAGGACAGGGGGGGAACAGCGGCGGGCAGCAGGGGCAGGGGGGCAAGGGGCAGGCGGGGCAACCGGGGCAAAGTGGGGGGCAACAGTGGCCCAACAACTACACGGCGCAACAGTGGTACCAGTGGCAACAGTGGCAACAACAGCAACAAGGGTGGCAGGGGGTGAGATACCATAGATAATAAAAATAGTTTCGTTTTTCTAAATTAATAATCTGTAAAACAATTTTATGACATTGAAGAATTTATGACTTTGAAGTAGTGTAAACTGAATTGCGTGTGATGTAATCGTGTAAATCGTAGTGCGTTCGCGTAATTGTGAAAACTGAATTTATTTATTTATTTATTTATTTATTTATTTATGTAAAGGTACCTTACAGCTAAACTTACACTAGGTATTACATTAACAATTCAATACGCCAATTAAAAGGTACACCAATAACAATACATAATACTGTGAGTGAGCAAAGTATAAAGATAAAGAACGATATTAACAATTACAAACCCTATATTATATATTATATATAATTATAGTTAAATAAAAAGGTAACAATAAGCATGAGTGAGTACAAGTGTGATTGTAAGTGTGTGTGAGTGTGTGTGTGTGTGTGTGTGTGTGTGTGTGTGTGTTGTTTGAGAATTTCTTTACAAATTTTGGTCAATAAGCTGTAGTATTAATTTTTTAAACTTAGAGCGAGATAATTGAAAGGGATCTGCCAAGGAGAATTTATTATTATAATTATTCGGAATTCTCAGAAAGGGTGAATGTTTGAGGTAATTAGTAGAGGTTGCTGGGACATTAAAGAGAGGCGTATGACGAGTACGTTGTGATGGCGCACGATATTGTAAGTATTCTAAAGCAACAGGAAAATCAAAGTTATTATTGACAATATCATACAATAACATAAGGTCGATTACATCTCTACGATCCTCCAAGGTATTGATTTTATAGTGAGAGCAAGCTTGTGAATAGGTTAAATCATGTTGTTTATTTTTATATTTCATTCTATTTACAAATACCTTTTGAAGCTTTTCCAATTTAGTTATATGACATTTATAACTTGGACGCCAAATAACGCTGGCAAACTCAAGAATACTACGTACATACGCGTAGTACAAAACTTTCAAACATGCCGAATCATCAAAGGGTTCCGCTTGCCTCAAAACAAATCCTAAATTTTTGTAGGCTTTTTGAGATATTAATTCAATGTGCATGCGGTAACTAAGTTTGTCGTCGAGGATCACACCTAGGTCCCTTACTGACGTAACGGATGGAATAATTTCGTTGCTAATTTTATAGTCAAAACATATAATTTTAGTAGCCTTATTTCGAGAAAAAGTTATTTTTTGGCATTTATTTGTGTTTACTGATATTTTGTTTAATTTATAATAATTGGTAAGCCTATTAAGATCGTCCTGAAGCAAGAGGCAGTCCTGAGGAGTTGAAATTTTTCTAAAAATTTTCTTGTCATCTGCATAAAGCAGAAATTTTGAATTTTTGAAACAAGTATCAATATCAAATAAATAAATGTTGTACAATAAGGGACCGAGGTGCGAGCCTTGGGGGACTCCGGAAGTGACATCAACAAAGTCAGATCTATAGCCTCCCAAGATAACAGACTGACTACGATTTCGAATGTACGATTCCAACCACCTAAGGAGATTCCCTCTGATGCCAACCGCGTATAGCTTGCGAATTAATATATTATAACTGACTCTATCGAATGCTTTCTCAAAATCCGTATAAAGCACGTCCACCTGCACTCCTTCATTCATGCTACTATTCACAAATTGTGTTAATTCTAATAAATTCGTTGTGACATTACGCGACTTAACAAAGCCATGTTGGTTGGAAGGGATGCAATTAATTGTTGAGCTATATAAGTGTTTATGTACAATTTTTTCTAACATTTTCGCAAATATGTTAAGTAAAGATATACCTCTATAATTCGTTATTTCATTTTTAGATTCTTTTTTGTGTATGGGTATGATTAAAGCTTCCTTCCAGCATTTAGGAAAGACTCCTTCGTTTAAAGAACGCTGGAAGAGTAAACGTAAGGGTATAACTAAACTAGACTGACATTTTTTGACAAAAATTGCAGGTATTCCATCAGACCCAGCACCCTTCCGACCATCAAGCTCTCTGAATAATGCTTTTATTTCCTTGTCAGTAATCAATATAGAACAAATACAGTCGGCAAGATTTGACTCAACAATAGGATTCACAAGATCAGAAGAAACATCTGGTCGAAAAACAGATTGAAAGAAATCGCTAAATGCCGAACACATATCTTTTCCCGAAGTTAACATATGTCCACGATAAGACATACAACATGGATAGCTAGAATTCATACGTTTGTTCTTGATATAAGTCCAAAATTCCTTAGGAGAAGATTTAATAGAATTTTGACATCGTAAGAGATAATTTGAGTGTGCTTCTACTTTTAATTCTTTTACTCTAGCTCTGAGTAGTGAAAAGGTTGAATAATCGATAGGATTCTTGTATTTTTTCCATTTAGAGTGAAATTTAAATTTTTCTTTTATGATATTTATTAAAGCCGGAGTGTACCATTTAGGATAACGCCGACGCGAAGAAATACGAACTGAAGGCACGTATCTGTCTATTAATGAGCTTAAAATAGTATAAAAATTACTGGTAGCATCATCAACTGAACCAGAATTTAAAATTTCATCCCAGTTAAATTTCCATAATTCTAAGTTGATAGCATCGTAATCCGCTTTAAAAAACTTTTTTATTCTACCAAACTGCGGTCGTAACGGCTTATTATTAATGTCGTAAATTGTAATGAATAGTGGACTATGATATCTATCCATGTTGATTAAGAAATTAGAAGTAATGCCCTGACAGATAATACTTAAATTAGAAAAAAACTAGATCCAAAATATTTCCACAACAGTTAGGTGTATTGTTAAACTGACCCATACCCATTAAATTAGTTAGATTTAAAAAACCCAAAGTGGCTTCTAAAAGATCTGAATTGCAATAATTGTTAATGTTGTAGTTAAATCTATCCACCCAAGAAATAAATGGTAAATTAAAATCACCAATAACTAAATAATTATCATTGGGGTAATTGTCATAAATTGAAAGCAACGTAGAACTGAGAGATCTTAAGAGATTAGGCAGATCTGACGAAGGAGGCAGGTAAGCGGCAACAATGTGAAGATCCACCTTACCCTCAAACGTCTCACACGACATTGAGAGCCATACACTTTCTACATTACCACACTGAACATTTTGAGTGATGAGAGCATTGTAATTTCTTTTAATGCAGATTAATACGCCACCGCCTTTCCTATTGTGTTCTCTATCGCATCTAAAAACCTCGTAGCGAGAATCGCAAATTTCCGAGTCTAAGATTCCGTCGCATAACCAACTTTCTGTGATTATAATTAGATCATAATTGTTCAACAAAATGTTTCTGTGCAACTCCGGTAATTTAGTACGTAAACCACGAGCGTTTTGATAATAAATAATTATATCCTTATTTCTGGAAGCCATTGAAATAGAATGAAATAAACAAAATAACAAACGATCTTAATAAATGCAACTATATGATCAATTAAAACTTTAATTACAATAGAAACAAATAACTCGGTAATGTAAAACATATTGATTACTAACACGGATTTTATTATAATATACGAATAATAACTAATTAAAAATTCGCGACAAAGAAATGCAAGATCGTTACAAAAAATATTAAAAGTCTCGCGGGCAGTTCTAAAAAATGTCGTCAAGGTCAATGTCCATTGCGCACGAACAGAGTAAATCAGCGGAGAGAAACCTTTTAAAGATCGGAAGTAAACATGGTTATGCAAAATTATGGAGTTATGAATAATTGATAATTGATCGAACAACACTTTAATATTAAAAACTGGAGTCAAATTAGGTCGATAAGTTAAATATGTATGAGATTTATGATTAGTTTTTAAGTGTAAATATAAGTTTGGATTTGTATAAAACTGTGAATATGTGTAATAAGGGGTAAGTTTTAACTTGTAAATTGTAAACAAAAACAAATAGAAAATTTCTACAAATTGGTATGTAAAAGTATGTTTAAATCTATTAGATAAATAAATAAAATTATTATAATATGTATGATTAATTTTTATGTGTAAATATGAGAGTGGATTTGTGTTAAGTTGTGAATATGTGTTATATAGGGTAAGTTCTAAAATTAAAATTTTAAACATAAACAAACAGAAATTTTCTACAATTTGGAATCTAAAAAATTTTTTAAATCATCTTCGGAAGATATAACTTTGGCTGGAGTCTTCTCGTTTGCGCGTATGTATATGGTACAGTTTTTAATCCATACGAACTTAATATTCCTCTCTTTGGCACGTTTTTTACATGTATTTAATAAAATTTTATTTGCCACGGTGAGGTGTTCGTTTATGAAGATCTTCAATGCGTTACCGGTAAAGCCGAGGTCATGCGACATAATACTCTTAGGGCCGATTTTTCAATGCTTGAATAAAAGTTATTTGTCGAATAATGTATAAAACTACCATTTTAAAAACGTATTCTAATTGCCCGTATTTGACAGTTTACGTGACATTTTAATATTATCGTGTAATACTTTATTGGACGGATAAGTTTTATCTAAGCATTGAAAAATTGGCCCTTAGTTTTATTACACTTCTTGAAATTGCTTATTAATGTATCTTTAGTAAGTTTATCTCTTAATTTAGCGACAATTTTACGTGGGGAGTCCCTCTTCTCTCTGAATGACTGAACGCGAGTAATAAATTCAATGTCCTCCTTATTAAGATCACAATTAATAGCTGATGCCAAACGCAAAAAAACTTGAAGAAGATTTTCGTTTGATTCTTCAGGTATTCCAACTATTTCCACGTTCAAAAATCTACTTTTTTGTTCATTACGCTTGGATTCCCGTTCGAGAGATGTAACAGTCGTTTGAAGGTTGTTTATAATATCACGACTCTTTACTGAATCCACTTCATACTTTTGCAACCGTCCCTCGAAACCCTTAACTTGCGATTTCAACCTCTGGATATCTTCATTCAATCTGTCTACTAAGGATAACTTAATGTCAATATCTTCGATTCTTTTATACATATCTTCAATAACATTGGGATTAATTTTGCTAGTTAAGTCATTAAGATCGTTTCTTAATTTTTCGACCTTATCAGGCAACGAAGAGAGAGTCGAGAGCATTTCCTCAATTCGGTTTAAAGAAAGTTGATATGAAGAAGGTTCTTCGCTGGGTTTAGCGACTTCACCAGATGCAGCTAAATTTCTACACTCCGAACAACACCACGCACTCTGTCTTTCGCACCCGAGCCTACGCCAGCCGATTTCCGTTAAAGAAGCACAATGAAAATGATATGAGGAACGGCAGCTCGAACAAAATGCTCCATCAGACACTAATTCGCTACAACGTTTGCAATTCATGCCGAAGGTTGTAAGCACAGGCGACAATAGAACGTCGTACAAAGCTAAATACGTTCACTTATTTCGCGTAAAGTCTCTTAGCATGAATAGCTCGAAGTCGCAACCGTCGGGCACTACGATCCGCGAAACCAGAGTTCAAATCCAAAGCGGGCAAAAAATATTTTTAATTTTAAGCACAATCTTAGAAACACGGACGGAATGTCTTGCCACACACAGAACTAAATTCAAACTGAATTGTGTGTACATTTAAATAATTAGACTAATCAACTTTCTTTTTTAATATTTGCACACCCAATCAATGGGTAGAAACTATTAGCCACATAATATTGTAATTAAAACATCTATAATTTGTAACTACATTCTTGCAAATAAATATAATTTGAATTTGAATATAGGGGGGATTATATCCTATATTTTATTAATTACTTGCTGTCCCGGCAAACGTTGTTCTGCCTTACACTTATCACTTAGGGATATGAAAAATAGATTTTGGCCGATTCTCAGACCCAAATGAGTTGAAACTTAGAAAATTGGTAAATCAATGAAGCTGGGGAGCGGGTGAGATTTACTTATAAATTTATGTATGTAATATTACAAACGAAAAAATTGTATTCTCATCGTTCACACAGAGTGTAACAAACTTTAAGTGGATAGAAGATTATTCAATCGTCAGTCCTAAATAATAATTATTATATTACTAGATTTCCGCCCGCGGCTTCGCCCGCGTTTTCAAAGGAAAACCCGCATAGTTCCCGTTCCCGTGGGATTTCCGGGATAAAACCTATCCTATGGGTTAATCCAAGTTACCCTCTATATGTGTGCTAAATTTCATTGTAATCGGTTCAGTAGTTTTTACGTGAAAGAGTAACAAACATCCATACATCCATACTTACAAACTTTCGCCTTATAGTATTAAGATGTAATTGATTATATTATGAATAATATAATATTTAGCAGTACGGTTCTGGTGCGGCCGGTCAGCAAGGCACGACGCCCGCGGATCAGGCGCAAGCGTGGGCGCAATATTATCAGGTATATTGGCTTTTTATATTTAAAATAATATGAGAAAATAGAACAATAAAAAAATATTCTAATAAGTAATAGTGAATATGCGT
This sequence comes from Colias philodice, assembly GCF_061535455.1. NCBI lineage: Eukaryota > Metazoa > Arthropoda > Insecta > Lepidoptera > Pieridae > Colias > Colias philodice. Next base: position 4,257,505 of record NC_143112.1, read on the forward strand.
GTAAATTCAAAATATCTGTCTTGAACTGATAGCTATTTAAACGGTTAATTTTTTTTTTTTTTAATGATTTCTTTCGTTTTGAAACATGAACAGCTGAGCAGATTTTCGATGTACTTTCAGTAAATTTTCCAATATAGTTCACAAATAAAGTAAAAATAAAACAAATTTTCGATCGTAGAACACTTTATGAGTCGTGCAATATGTATGATTTTTTTTTTTCATGAAAAATTATCAGTATCATTAATTGGAAAATTAAATTTTCAGAACTACGGCGCGGGTAACGCGGCGGGAAATGCTGGTTCCGGATCCGTTGAAAAGAAGTAAACCCGTTCCCGAGATCTGCCCAAATATACCAAACGACAGACAGACATACATTGTATAATATCTAATATATTGTTATTACCAATTGCGGTATGAATTGTATGACATATTGTAAGATTCTGAATAAACAAATACGATGAGATTTTATATACTTATATAGTTACGTTCGTAGTTCATATTGTATTGTATTCAAAAATGTTTTCGCACCTATATATTCTAATATACACTGTTACAGCAATAATATCTATAAAATAATATATATCATCCTTTGTCTGTCTGTACTTAATAAATTTAGACGGTTTGAAAGCACCCGTGTTGCATTCACGAATAAAAAAATCACTTGTATTTTTGTATAAATTTCTTATACACGTACCTCGATGGAGGTAAATTCGCATGTTTTTAAACTTTGTAAATATATTTCGCTTGAAGTTGGCGGTTTATCTTCGCTCAGTAATAATTAGGATAATAATTATTTGGATTTGATTTACGACGCATAAGTATTCGACTTATCATTAAATATATGCAAAATATACCTTTTTTTCATAAACATGTGTTATTTTAACAGAATTTAAGTAAGATGTGTTGAGCGAAGACGGTAGATAATCATTAATATAAGTTAGTTATTAAACGCATTATTACCGAAACTAAGGTTTTATTTTAATTTTTGTTTCAATCTGATTGAGGTATGCTTGAGATGTGTGTACAAAGGTAGCAATAAGCTCGACGTCATTACTGATGCAATTTTATTAAACTTATGAATAAGAAGTGGTTGTTTTATTTTTTATCCCTGACCTCTGTTTAGTTTGTAGTTTTGCTACAATAATAATATGAGATAAGATGAAAACAGGAATTTCATACCTACAACTAGTTGACATATAAAATAGGACCTATTCTAAACCAACCGAATACATGCCATAAAATCATAAAAGATGGTCAAGCAGTTAGTTTATCTTAAACCTTAAAACATAACAAAAGCACCCAGTTACAATATAATTTACTGGAAGTCGATCTAACTACAATAGCTATTAACATACTACATATTAAGAAACTTCGTATTTTTTAAATCAATCGAAAAAAGTGTTCTACGAATAAAAATCTATGTCTCGCTATCGTTATGTTCTTGCATAAAATTTCAATTTTTTGTCAGGTCATGCGAGTAGTAGTGAAAATACGTTTTTTACACTTATTTAAAACCTTTAAAATATGGACACATAATCTTGATCGAGTTCGAGTATTATGTAGCATAAAAGTATCTACGATATCGAACCTATCAAAAAAATAGATCACTAAATCGCTAGGTACGTACGTGATCCACGTACATAACCAACGATAAAATATTTTTCGAAATCGGTCCAGCAGTTCTTGAGATTAACGCGTTCAAACAAACAAACTCTTCAGCTTTTTATTATTAGTGCAAATATGAACGAACCCTATTTCAAATGATCGTGGCATAAATGGTTGCTATGGGAATGGTTATTTGTTTATTTACAACTTTACATCAATATATCAATATATTTAGATAGTATTTTATAACATATAATTAATTTACTAAATGATATTATTCTGAATCTCAATTATGGCACGGAAGGAGGAACCAAAAAGTAAGTAAAAGCATGAAAAGTTTCTGTATGCAAAAACCGAAACTACATGTTCGATTTGAAAAGTAGATGATTTTCAATGGAAATCTGAATCTTTTGCTCACTACAAAGTCAATTAACTATACTTACCCTATTCCATTTAAATATAAAATATTCTCTACAGTTCAGGCCAACAATGATCTAGAGAAAAAAATAATAGAGGCGTTCGAAGTGTTTGATCATTCTGGGAAGCAAGTAGTAGATGTTCGAGAAATAGGCACCATATTGCGTTCATTAGGTATGTTAATCTGTCTTTCAATAAAAAACTTTATAATATTAAGTATATGTATCCATTTTAAATAATATTACTTTAAATAACTCAGGATGTTGCCCAACTGAAGCAGAAATACAAGAAGTTATTTTAGCCACAGAAAACAAGGAGGCTACAGGAAATGTACCTCTGGCTAACTTTCTGCCTTATATGTGTAAGGTGATGATAGAACACAGGTAAATTATACGGATAAAAGTATGTAAATATGTACTTGGAAAGATACTGCAGTTCGTTTTTATGTATAAGCGAATAATATAAATGCGAAAGTTTGAGCGTCATTAAAGCTACTCAATCACGAACTGAATGGATTTTTATGAAAATTATCACGAAAATGTGTAACTTATAGTGTACCTACAGTCTAAAACACAGAGCTATAGAAAGACAAGTTACTTGTTGCACCTCAATCTACACTAATCTAGCTTTTTACTGTGTCTATTAACTAGTATTAACGTTAATATAATGTTCGTATTTCCTTTAACAATTTTATTTTGGCTATGTGACATAGGTTTTATCCGGCTAGTGCAGAAATGTTATTAGCTGCTTTCCGATACTTCGATAAAGAGGGTCGAGGCTATCTCACAAAGGAGAGATTTACACAACTCATGATGGAAGAAGGGGAGCCGTTTACACAGGTATTCAAATTGATGGTGTACCTTTTTTACCAATCCAATCCTAGAAAACTTTGTACCTTTGTACTTTTTAGATACACATTACCTACACCACTCCGAACGGCTCGACCAATGTCTCTTAAATTTTCTTGCTCTAAATAAATCTGATTTCATTAGAATCGCTAATATCGCTTTTTTTTGGCACATGCTTTTGCTCAACGAGTTTACTTTGCATTTTGGAAATGTGTACTTGTATACTTTTATGCAAACTAAAATTATTATATCTCGGGCTATCGAAAATGATAATTGCAGGAGGAATTTGAAGAAATGATGCAGACTGCGCTCGATCCTGTTTCTGATACGATCACATACGAATACTACATTAATCAACTCATGGTATGTATGCTTTGTATAAATGGAAACTTTTCCTTTAATATTTGTTTTCATGTAAATAAATCAGATTTTCCAATGAAAATTTAAAATGAAAATGCAATTTCTTTCGACATTTTTTTCATAATCTATCGTTATTTTATGTTAGATGATAGGTACTTGGATTAAAATAAAACAAAATATATTTTTCATTGTTTATTATATAATAAAAAAGATTGTATAATCAAAAAAGTCGCAATCAAATTGAATTAATGAATAATTTAAAATAAATGTGTGACGAAAATAATCTAATCCTACATACGATTATTTTTCATGGAGTCCTATATATTTTAATTAAACACAGGTTTAAAATCAGGTATATAATAAAACAAATTACATGCATAATATGTAATTACACATTTTTACGTATTCTACGGATTGTTGAGCGCTAATCGACTAGCTCGTCGAGTTTTAATAGAACTTGGTGTAACAGTGGCCAATCTTGCTGAAGCTCTAGTGGGAGTAGCTCTGCCAGAATCTTTCAAACTGTTTTTTGGATCTTTATCTTCACTTATTTCTTCTTTAATCGTATCACCATTTTTTTCGCCAGTATCAACTGAAGCATCGTCTTTGTTTGTGTCGTCAGTTTTATTTGCATCATTATTGTCGTTTGGCGCAACTTTTTTCTGCTCTTGTTCTTTACTTTCCTCTGGCGTTATTTTATCTTCAATTGTTTTATTTCCTTCTTTCTTGTCTTCAAGTTTTTCATCTTCTTCAGCAATGGGTTCCATAGCAACAACTTTATCATTACTTGTAGGTACATCAGGTGCATCTAACATTGCAGCATCACAACTATTATCTTTTTCTTTTTCCTCCGTATCTTTAGATTCTGTATCTTTCTTAGAATTATCAGATGTGTTGAGCTCATCTGTTTGTCGGATTGTTGTTAGTAAGTTGGTTATTTGCTCGTCCAAATCGGAAGAAAGTAAACTGGTACCACTTGTGTTAATTGATGTATCTTTGCTTTGATCTGGTTCAGTTTTATTAGTTTTATCTGTTTTTTCAACACTATTGTTGGTTTCGTTCCTCACTTGAGTGTTAAGTGGTGTTGTAGCGACTTTTTCACTCGCCTTGGCAATCAGTGTGTTGGTACCTGTATTTATAAAAATGTCGAACTTAGAAATTTTAAAAGTAAAAGTGAGTTATGAATGGATAATGTTGCTTGAAAATTATTTATAACAAATGAATTCTTTTTTGGATCACAACTTCGAATTGACGCAAATAGGCTTAAAACTATTTACTGTGCATTTCATGCATAAAAAATATTTAAATAAGGGCCGATTTTTCAATGCTTGGATAAAACTTATCCGTCCAATAAAGTATTACACGATAGTATTAAAATGTCACGTAAACTGTCAAATACGGGCAATTAGAATACGTTTTTAAAATCATAGCTTTATACATTATTCAACGAATAAGTTTTCCAAGCATTGAAAAATCGGCCCTTAATGAATTAAATATTCCAAAAATACATTTTTTGCATAAATAGTAGAAGACATGATATTATGACTTACCAATAGTTTTACCACTTGCTTCTAATATTTTATCAAAACCTTCTTTCTCGTTAAAGCCGAGCACCAACAAATTACTGACAGTCTTATGTTTCTTAATGCTCGCTGGCTTGAATTGTTCCAAGAAATCATATACGGCTTGGCGCGATGGTAGTTCGGGACGACCAATGAGCTAAAATATAAATTATAAGGATAAGTAAGGAATCCAACTGCTATTATATGAAAATATATGAATATGTTTAGCTCAAATATTTTAAAAAGGTTTATTAGTTAATTATTATATTCCAAAAAATAGTATGCGCAGAACTGAAAAATAAATTTGTTGAGATATCCACATGCTTAAACATGTACCATCCTGATTCATATAGGAAGAAAATTGCATCCACTAGATATTGAGAAGTTAGAAAAATCGTTAAATAAGATACTTTAAAATTTAAATAAACCAAACCGTGTTTATATTTACCTTCACAAAGTACGGATAATCGATAATTTTTGACGGCGTAGTGGGTAATGGCGAAGCGCTACTCTTAGTTATTTGTTGGGCAGATTTATCTGGAGTAGCGGCCACTGTTTCTGTATTTTGATCAACTGGTGTTGGTTTATCTTCCGATTTTTCTGTATTTTCAGCATCAATAATTTTGGTTTCCTCTTCTTGACATAAATCTATAACTTTAGGCGAATCACAGATAACCACTGTATCGATTTTTTTATTATCTGCCTTGGTAAGGTCAATTTTATTGGACATCAATTTCACCGCCAATTTAATAGTTTCTTCTTCGATTTTTGCTTTTGAATCGTAGTACTCCTTGTCCACGTCTAATACAGTTAACATGTTCTGAAAGAATTACAAGTAGAGAAATTAATAAAATATATTTTATACAATTTGATAGACAGAAAGTAAGAGATTTTATTTAAGTGAAACTTCTTTAGACGCGTTGAGAGTAAAATTTCAAGGTCGCGTCATGGCAATACCGTCACGTCATATAGTAAGGCGACAATTTTGGTATCTTCGTTACCCTTTTAACTTGTGAATCACAATAAATCATTGAATTTGAATCTTGCCAAAGAAGTTTCACTTCTGACACGGCGCACACGCTCTTTTTTGGCATATTAATTATTTTAAATAAAATACTGCTGCAATGATTGCAGAGTGCACTTGGCACAACTGACTGATTGATTTTTCTCTATCCTATTCTACCTGTTTTAGTTTTTTTTTTTACAAACACACATTATAATCAAACATAAAGTTCATAAAGCTCGCAGGTGTCATGGCGTAGGTGTGACGTCACTCTTTAGTAAATACGTAATTATCTGTACGCATAGCGAAGAAAATTAAACAATTTTTTAATTAATATGTGTTATAGAAACGAATTTCAAAGTTTATAAGTGGTGTGCAGTATTGCAGTGTGAATCCACATAAAAATAATGCCCAATAATTTGGAAAATCCAAAAGTGCACGCCTCATAATTTTTTTTTAATAATTATTTATTAATTATTATTTTTGTTTATTTAAAAACAATTAAACCACATCGAATCAGACCCTGAAAAATGAAAGGGTTCTATTCCTGAGCATACTCAAGCGTAAGAGAAAAAAAAAGACTCGATTAGTAAAGTATTTCGGTCGCTATCGTGTTAACAAGAAAATCCTCCGCACATACAGACACACGGACGTCCAAGACAGAACTTTTTTAAACTGTTTTTTAACTAGTTTAAATAACAAAAATGACATCAAAAATATCATGAATGTTAAAAATAGTGTTTTTTCTTAATATGTGTGTTAATGTATTATCTTACAAGTGCAATGTATGATACATAAAGACATTTTAAGTTTGAAAAATCAGATGTTTTGCGCGAAGTGACAGTAGTACCCACCTCAACGCTTCGCATATGAGGCGTGCAAAAAAGTGTTAGTAATTGTTTCAAGCGAAAAAATAATAAGAAATTATTGTATACAGTTGGCGCGGAGAAACCCGAACCACGTATTCGTGAATCCGCAATTATATTTCTGTTCTGAGTCGATAAATTATACGCGAAACTATAAAAAATAAATAAAAATGCGTATTCTCAAAATATTCATAACAACAAAACACACCTGACATGAAATTGTTTACTTAAGTGTGACGTCACGCGTGTTTTAGTCAAAATGGCCGACTGCAGAATTTCAATGTTCTCAATCTCAATAATCCTATTGTTTTTAATATTTCTAAGTCACTATTTTTAATTTATTTAGTATACATTTTCCCTTAAAAACACTAATTCGATCATTTATGGATACTGTCGTCATGCCTATTTATGAGGTTACAATCAAAGTGTTTTACATATGAATTTAGTTAAATTACAATTGACTTACTGATTTGAACCTAGGCAACAGTTTAGGCAACTTCTCTTCAATAAGAGCTTCCATTAGCTGTGCATACGACTCTGCTTTCGCTATATTTTTCTCAATTTCTTCCACCACAAGATTATCTTTCTCTGTTGCTGCTGGAGTAGTTGCATTGGGATTGTCTTCATTCTTCTCCGTTATATCAACAACATTATCCATTAGTTTCTTAATTACAGCCGGATTGTTTTTATTTGCGTACATATCTTTCGCCTAGAAACATGTAACTATTATAGTTATCATTTCCTAAATAGTATATATAAAAATATTCACCTATTTCATAGATATTTATTTTACGACTTACGTGATTGAATATTTCTTCCAACTTCTTGCTGAGCAATTTTGTGATATTCATCCTAAAATATTTCTTTGGTTCCTCTGAAAGTCGACTTATAAATTAGTATACTGTTTAATTACTTTAACTATACAGTCCATTTTATAATGTAAAGAACCTTTATCTTGCTTACATTCACAAGATTAAAAGTATGTTACAAATGTCAGAATTTTTCTTTATAAAGTTTTCTTTAAAAATTTTGATGTAATTTTTTCAATATCCAATTTTTATTAATAATAATAATAAATTGAATACTGCCAAAGACGTTTGTCTTTAGTAACAATGCAAATTGAAAGTTTTCATTATTCACTTTTAATTTAAATATCTGAAGATTATTCTTAAGCCATTATTGGCTTAAGATCTAGAAACACAAACTAAAGTAGGCAAATTATTTTTGTAATAAAACGATTATCATTGAATATTGAATACACAATGAACATTCTATTCATTGCTATATTCAATATTGTGTACTCAAGTTTATTCCATGATTGACTCCAGGTTGTCTCGAGCCATTCATTGGAAATAAATTATAAAATGAAGCGATAACTACCTGATTCGAAGTTGGACTTTTCGCCCAAGGAGGCAAGGTTGTAGTCGTGGGCTTGTTTGCCGAGTTCAAACAGTTCGGTGTCGGTGTCTTTGGGATATTTTTTGCGATATGTATCAACAATATCCTGCACGTTGCCGACCACCTTACCAATCATGACCCCACGGATCCGACCGCGGATTATCTTCTTGATCATTTTTAGGACAAAGAACGTCAGGGAGGGGTTCGTTCCGCTTGGCTCAAACTGTTTTATATCTTTCATGATCATACCCAGAGCCAATTCCAAGCGACCGTTCATTTGAGGGGACGCTTTCACATTGGGCTGCAATATGACATCGTCATCGACGAGCAACTTTTTAGCCGGTGCCACCGGTTGTGGTTTTTCTATGAAGGTAGTGCGCAGTTTTGGTTTGGTAACTTTGGTCGGATTGAAATCTTTCCGAGGCGGCAAAGATTTCGGAGGCGGCTTTGAGTTCTGCCGATTCGGGAAATTGGGCTTGGATTGTTTGAAGTTGAGTTTTTGCGGGTCCATGTAAAGACTGAGGAGCGGTTGCGGTTGTAGTGGCGGTTTAGGATTGTGGTAGTTTTTAGGTTTGGGTGGGGCACTACTTTGCGCCCATGGCTCGACTCTTTGCGGCGGCTCGTATCGCCGCAGGGGCTGAGGCTCTACGGCCTGGCGTTTAGTGCCCTGAGGTCTATAGTAGTTGGAACTATCGTCATAGTTCGCCCTGTAAGAGTTCTGGCTATAGGAGCTAGAAGGTTCTTGTTGGTACTGCCTCTGAAAATTAAGTGAAAATATGGATATTGTTAGTGCGATGCCTCCGGCTATCATATGATTCAAATTTTGCTCAGCAAAACATTGAATTTTATTACTTCAACTTGTTTTATCATAAGGCTGGGTATTCAACAAACATCTACATTACTGATGTATGACATCATTAATGTAGATTATCTTGCTATAGATAAAACACAAAAACAAGCAGTAAGTAACCAAATGTGGATTTATGTGAATTTTTTTTAAATTCACCAGAACATAGATGATGCATCTTAGATTAGAATGACATATAAGATGGATGACCAAAATTTGATCTTTTGGGAGATTTTTAAATAAAAAATACATATAAACAAACAAAGAACCTCCTCCTTTTTGGAACTCTTACATCATAATATGTATAAAGTATGTTAAATTAAATATATAATAACTCAGGCCCCGGAATCACAGACACAATAGAAAATCTATTGTGTCGTGGACCGATCGGGCCGTTTGGGGCTCAATGGGTTAACATGGAACATTCATTCAAATAATTCATGGGTATGGAATATTTACATCAGTAAATTTCAAGGAAAATTCAAAGTCAAAAGTTTCTTCATAACACAGAAAAACTAAGAAAATGCCATATTTGGCACAAAATTTTGGGATATGTTTGAAGTAAAACCTTTTTTTAAGATATCATTTATTTGAAGAGAAATGGTAATGGGCTAAAGAATATGGCAATAATGCTTTTCAAATCTATATATATAAAACTCAAAGGTGACTGATATAGTGATCTATCAACACATAGCCCAAACCACTGGACGTATCGGGCTGAAATTACGAAAGACGTAGGCATCCGCTAAGAAAGGATTTCCCGAAATTCTTGCGGGAACGGGGAAAAACGGGGATGCACGTACAAAGTCGTGGGCGGAAGCTAGTCCTATATGTAATTAATAAACATTAGAACCTACTTAGTAGAGTTTCACATTAATCCCTCAGTCCCGGAATCACAGACACAATAGAAAATCTATTGTGTCGCGGCCCGATCGGGCCGCTCGGTGGTCAATGGGTTAAGCATTTAGAGAAAAAATAAGCACAATATACTGAAAAAGAAGATCACATCTAATGCCAAATTAAAAATAATTGAAATAAATGTTCACCATAAGGATTCTTTTTAGAAACCTAAAAAACTGAGAATTAAATATTTATGTATAAAAAAATATTTTGGATTAGTCACACCACTTGTGACTCAAGAAGGCCGCAGTGGATTTTAATGAACTGTTTCATTGAATAATGAAATTATGTATTTCTACACTTGGATATGGGAAATAACTGTTTTAAATTTAAAAAAAATATTAAAAAACCCCAAGTCAGTTAATAGTTAACAAAATATAATTTACCTTTAAATTGAATTGGCGCTCCCGATTGAGCAGCTGATGCTCCTGTTGTATCATATCCCTCTTCCTTTTCAAAATCTCCAACTCAATATCTAATTCCTATTAAAAGATGATGTATCTAACTAATATGCAGTACTAGTTTACATACTTATATAAATAAGTACAAACACTTCTCACGAATTTCTACTGAATTTACCTGACTATACAGAAATTAAAAAAATAAAACAATTTAGAATTCTGGACATAATTTGCCACAATATTTTAATAAAAAAGCATACATAGTTGTATGAGGTGATAGGTAATTAAAAAGACTATATACATAATCCTGTTTCTTATTTGTTAAAGAAAAATTAGCCGGTTTTGGATTTAGTACACCTTTATGTTACATTGTTTCTTTGTAGTATAGACGAAAAAAATGACACAATTAAATTAACAAGTAAGAGCGTACTAATGGTAGGAATAGCGGTTTAGTCAGTTATTTTACTTCAAGGATAAATATCTGCTAATATCTTACTTACCCTTAGATGATTGGTCATTAAAGGACCGCCTTGTGGGTTATTTTCTCGGCCATGGCCTCTGTTTGATGATCCCCTGTATGAACCGCGACCCCTCATGTTTTTGCTTTACAAACTTGACGGATACTAAATATCAATAAAATTAAGTTGACGATGATTTATTAAGTTATGTGTTTCAAAGTACCCTTGGCAACAATTATTGGCAACAATAAAACCGCCGTTGATCGTAGGATCGACGAACGCCACATAAAAGTTAGAATTTGACATTGAAGTAAATTGCAATTTTCTGACATTTCAAGTATCAAGTATGCAATGGTTTTTTTAACTGGCAAGGACGGCAAAATTAAACGCTTTGCCAGCTCATAATTAATTAAACAATATTATTTTTAAGACATTTTCATATTTAATGAAGTGCACTATTAAATAACTCATAGGCATATTTTTTTAATAATTAGGCAATTTACCCCTAACAAATTTTTATCACATATGTGACCTCGCTACATATTATGACAATCTTAGTTCTTAGTCTTACCACAGACTAATAATAATATACTACGTATACAAGTTCTTACTATAATCAGGTACCTAATTAAATATTAAAGTATAATCCTAGGTTGCACCCAAAGATGTTTATGATATAGCTGATGCTCAAGAAGCAGAGAGAAAAAGACTAGAGGCCGCAGCACCGAAGAAGAGACGAGCGTCTTCGTTATTGCGCGCTGCTCAAAACTAACTTATCGTTGAGCATTTTATTTTTCCTACCTACAAGATAAAAGTAGCTTTACATTGATTTTAATATATTATAGCAGCTGTAATTACTACGGTAAAAAAGTAAAACATACTTTATGAAATTAAAAGTTTTATGATATTGAAAGAATTTTCAACATCGGTTTAGTAGTTTCAGAACTTAAGAAAAAGAAGTAGAAACAACGGTAGAAACAAACAATAAAATCTTTCCTCCTTAATAGTAGTAATTTATTATCATTTTGAATGTTTAAATCTTATAAATGGTGTTGCCAGATATAGTAGGTACTAGAAATTTTTATTTTCCTGAGTTTTATATTCCATAGATCCTAGACAAAAATACTTTGCAGTTTATTTGATTGAAAATGATCTTATTATGTACTGTATGTATTATGTAATGATATTAGTATGTACTTAGTACATATTGAATAAAACAAAAAAAATTAATGAGGTAATTCTGTTATTTTTCAGGTTGAAGATGAAATTGCAGATACTCCGTCGCCTCCAAAGTAAAGTGAAATTTTTGTTGTAACAATAATACTCATGCTGATATTTCAATAAATGTATTATTTATGAATTACCTGATTTCATTTATTTCCTTGGTATATTTTATATTAGGGAATTACGGAATATTAAATGAAATGATGATTTAATTATGTAACCAAAATAACATCCACATAACATCAATGTCAGACCCATAGATTATTTGCTATTTACCATTATCTACTATAGAAAATGTTGCGGAAAGGGAATTAATCAAAAAAACGACGATGGTCATTGGACAAATCACCATTTATTTACTTCTACAATTACGTATGAACAATACAAATTGCTTAAAACTAAGATTTTTTTTATTTATTCGTCATCAGAACCGCACTCATCCAAAACAACACCTTCAGACAATAAAGCTAGAATATCTTCATCATCCATTTCATCGTAATCATCATATTTTTCAATTACATCATTTTTAATTGTTTTTATAGGATCTTTAGGTTTTTCTTTATTCGGTGTCTTTTTCGTTTGAACTTTCGGCGTTTCTTTTGCCTTGTTGATAATTTTGGGAACAATAGCGGGTTTAGTGACTTTTTGAGGAGTTTTTGGTTTAGGCACAGTTTTAGATATATTATTTGTAGGCGCAATAATTGGTGCTTTTGCTGGTTTTTGCGCGGGTTTAGGTACAACAGCCGGTTTAGCTTTTTGAGTATTTGCATTTGTTGTGACATTCGCAGCAATTTCTTTATTTTTCTCTAAAGTTGGTTTGACTGTTTTTTCGGTTTCACTTATTTTGGTTTCGTTATTTTTCGCAACATTTTTATCTTTTGGTTGTTCTACTGTAGCATTAGTAACTTTTTTAACGTCTGTTTTTTGTACAGTTTCTTTAACTGGTGTTTGTGTATTTGCTGGTTTTGGCGTATCAGGTTTATTTACAATTATAGGTTTATTTTGTTCTTTAGGTTGATTTTCAACATTAGTTTTTTTGTCAGCTTCTTTCACTTCTGTTCTTACTGTGTTAACATTCTTAGTAGTGTTTTCTATTGCTGCTTTATTTTCATTCTTCTTTTCTTCAGGTTTTTCTTCTGTTACAACTTTATTTTTATCTTCTATCTTTTGAGATTCTTCTTTATCATTTGTAGTATCTGCTGTATCTTTAGGTTTTTCCTTTACCTCGGTGTTATCTTCAGTTTCTTCCACGAATTTAGTTTTCAATTTTGGTGGACACTTCATAAATTTGTAGCATGGAGTTATTGTGAGCTTTGCATTACCTGTGATAGAATGAAATAAGTTTAAATTATCTTTGTATTAATCACTTTATTTAATTTACAATTGTATTTAATAATAACATATGCAATTTTTAAACTCTCAGGTCAACGATAAAAATACATTACATGCTATTATAACGCTAAATACTGAATTTTGTTTCTAAAAACTTTAACAATAATTCCAAACAAATTAATAGAAATTCATATTGAATTCATAAGTACATAAAAATATGAATATACCACAGCTAATCACTTTCTCAGCACATATTCTGTCAAAATCTTCAATAGTTTTCAACTGAGCAGCAAATGTGTTAGTCTCTGAGGCGACTCGCTTGAAGCCACGAATGTTATATTTCTTCAGAAACGCTAGCAAATAGCTTTTCTCTGGACGACTGGAGAATCGAACCTGATGAAAATAAACGTTGTTTATGATGAAAAAGCGAGCACAGGTCTCAGAAGTGGCAAAATCTTTGGCAAAATTCAAAGATACCAAAATCATTACCTTACTCCATGACGCGACCTTGAAATTATACTTTCAACTTAAAGAAGTTTCACTTCAAAAAAAATCTTAAACAAGTATTTATATACTACTTCACTGTATTATAATTATAAATACATATAAGAATTAAGAAATCATCTTTGTATTATTTTTTTCTGAGCATACAAACTTACCTTGACAATCAACCTGTTATGTATATTCAGCAACCTCTTTGTGACATTTAATCCGATTATCTGCAATATGAAGTAAAGCATCGTAATTAAAATAAATGAAAAATAGAAATTATCTATAAACTAGCCAAACAAAAAAACGAAATCTATTTTAATTTCTTCATGACATTAATTTATTATAATTCTGTTAAACCTAAGAATTGTTTTAATTATTACTATGACTAGCCGAACATGCTAAAATATAAAGGTAATTTTAATCAATGTTAAAATACACAAATATTTGATCTGATCCCATACTAAGCTTTGGCTTGTGTTATGGAAACCAGATGGCTGATAAACATACATATATATTTTTAAATAAATACTTATATATAGATAATTTAAACCCAGATACAGGCATTATTTTACCCAATGATCAAATAGTATTGATTTTCTTTATATTAGTTGTACATGTATCTCAACCAAAGAGTTAAACTCACATTTCTAATATCATCACCGGCTTCATTTCTAAACTTTTCTGCGATCAATTTCTCGTCATCTGTCGGAGGGTCGTCGGGAAATTCTTGCCAGACCTAAAAATAAGAATTTTTCTTAAATTTGAAAAAGTGGCATGCTTCAGGCTTTTTAAGGGAACCTTAATCCTTATTAGGTTTAACTAATATTTAAGTATGCTTGTTTGTTTGAACGCGCCCATCTCAGGAACAACTGATACGTATTACTATTACTACTACTATACTACTAAATATACTACTAAACGAAGCCGAGCAGAACAGCATGTTCATTATATTGAGCATCATTGAAAAAAATCGTCTGCCATATACGCTTTTAATGAATCAGGTACAAAAAATTGAAATGTAAAATTTCATAATATGTAGGTATGTTACAGTTTATACATTAAAATCGAAATTGCTCATAATATGATACATTTCATACAATTAAATATTTTATTACCTTAATCATAATATGTCGCAGCTCATACTCCAGAAGTCTTGTAGTTAGCGGATCCAATTCCCGTACCGTTTCTGAAACTTCCTCCGGGAACATAGCTTGTATCGATTCGTCGGTTTCCTTTTTGACGGCCGTTGTTTCTGTTGAAAAAAGTTTTTTTTTGTATAAAATGTATTTTTTTAAATATCTCGACGAAACTTTTTGGAAAAAATAACGAAAAATTACAATTTTTTTTTTCAACAAAAACGATATATATCCCAAAAAATATTGGTAAATCACATTTCACAAGTATTCAACATCATTACACACTGAAAAAAGCCATATTTCTTTATTTATTTATTTTTACTTTAAAAAATTCCCAGACCAAACCTATCCCTATCATATAAAGGATAAAATAAAAATATAACATACCTGCATCATCATTGGCAACCTTATGACTTTTCTTAGAATCTTCCGTCTTGCTCTTACGCACAGTGTCATCAGATTTCTGTTTCACCACTTCTTGACGTGGTTTTGTTTCTGTCATAAAGAAAATTAAGTGAGTAAAATAATCACTAGTACATCTTTCAATCGAAAACAAATCAAAATGCCATTGCCATACATATAATGAACAATTAGACTTACAATAGCTTATTATAATATCGTCAAAAATGTCCGAGAAACATTATATGAATATTTATTGAAATTAACAACTTATTTCATAGCAGTATTAAAGTATAAGAACTCACCTGTTTTTTTAGATTCAACCGTTTTAGATGTAGGCTTCCTTTGTGGTAGGGCTTTAGATGCATATTTCACTGGCATTTTACGAATTGTAGCTGTAACAATACGCAAACATAATTCTTAGATAAAGAAAAAATATGTGATTCAAATATAAATTGTATTTAAAAGTTTAAAAAAAAAAGTTATTAATTTAACATGTTCAGAATTAAATAAAAAGGGAATTTATTTTAAAATTAACAGTTTAAAAAAAGTTGACACTGTCCACTAAAATACATACTAATTAATGAGGGTAGTTCACTTTTTAGTGTAAAATATATTTCAATTTTATTACACTCTGGTTCAAAATATAACATTCATACAGAATAACTGAAAATAGCAAAAGAATATGGTATCACCATCTACTGCTAACCCCACCGGGTTAGCAGTAAAAATATTACTTAGATTGGCTAGTTTATCAATAACTCAAAATCTTTCTCTCATATTGACGTATTTTCCATATAACGCTAAAAATATCATCTGGATAATGTGTTCAATTTAGAATCCTAAGGTTCCTATAAATTTTTGAACCCAAAAAACAAAAACAAACCACACAACAAAAAAACTATAATTTCTTCATTTCCATACCTCGTGGTTTTATCGGATGCAAAATGTTCTTCAGGAGAACAAATCACCTGGTCACAACTTCTTGTACTAGTGATAGATTTCAAGTGCAGCAAGAATACTGAGATGTCTTTGTTAGAACGAAATGAACGTAACTAAGAATTACACCAGAAATTAAATTCTGGAAATAACGATAACCATTTCATCCATTTGTTGAAATCAGCATCATGGAGAAAAGTCAAAGAACATTTAATAATGACTCAAGACAAATTTCTAGAAATATTCAATATATCTATGTGTTCACCGAGCAGCTTCAAAGAAAGAAATACGTGTTGGTTGACAAGCAAGTAACACTATTGGACAAAGAAATATTTAAATGATGCCTCGTCAACTTCTACAGGATCTATAAAAAATGCAGAACGATCACACTTACTTGACGCAATACCTTCCGCTCTTTTTGCTCCATTTTCTAGAAACATTTCATCAATAACACTAAGGAATTGTATTCAGAGAATACAAAATGCCATTACGTTGAAGAATAAAATAAAGACGCTGGAAGATTTTAATCACATCTAGATCCGCTGATAGAAGACCTAAGCCCCTGCAAAATCATCTTAATAGTTGTCGATGATGATCTAAATAACCGTAGAATCTGCGTCAACATTAAGAAAGGTGTCTTTCCCCAAGCGCAATTTGAAATACTCCAGTACACGAAAATGGACCACATAAACCGCTTCTGCACCTATTAAGCTGAAATTTAAACCTGTAAAACATTGTTTTATAGAATCTTACCCAATTTGTTCATATCCTATCTCGTCGCCTTTGACAGCCAAAGCCACCAATTCCGAAGATCTGCAATCATGATTCCAATCTTCTTTGCCCTTATCACGAAGATGCTTCGATATTTCACATAGCGATATATCTGAAACGAACTGGATACTAGTTTGAATCAAAATAAGACAAATAAAATATTAAATTGTATCATAATATTATGTGTAGTTAACACTTACCTCTTTGTCGTAAAGTGCTGTAAAACTATTGGACGAAATTCATAAAGACGAACTAATTTTTGCTTAAATATAGGGCGATAAATGATATTATTTATAATTTTTTACATATTATTTATTCACAAAAATTAAGGTTGATCTATTAATGTATGAAAAATACACAATAAGATTGTATGAAAAATATAGTAAGTTCTTCTTTTTTATTTTCTTTAAAACAACCCCTGAAAATTATGCCGAAAAAATGGTCTCACACAATAAAACGAACGTAATAGCCATTCATAATTATATTCATAACGTAATGTTATAGGGAAAAACACAAATATATTCTAAGACAAAAATATATAAAGAAAGATCAAGCTTAGACTAAACTAATCGAGACATACTACATCGTCGTCACTTT
This sequence comes from Colias philodice, assembly GCF_061535455.1. Classification (NCBI taxonomy): domain Eukaryota; kingdom Metazoa; phylum Arthropoda; class Insecta; order Lepidoptera; family Pieridae; genus Colias; species Colias philodice. The sequence continues at coordinate 4,275,060 of NC_143112.1, forward strand.
CCTCCGATGCAAGATCCATATTAGCAACAATGTATGTATCGTTTTGTTCATCTTTATACTTCTTCAGCACGTCGCTCAATTTTGAGTGCGAATATTCCGAACGAACGGTAAGTGTTTCAAAATCTGCACCTTCACCTACATAATCCAATTGATATTTAAGACTGACAATAGTATCCACCGATTCCATATCCATCTCAACGGTGAGCGTTACCTTTTGCGTGTTCCTGTCGTAATTAACTTTGGCATATTTCCACTTGTTGAAATTAATACCTTTCACCCCTTGGTTGCCGTTTCTCAATCTCTCTATAGCGATCGCCGCGTTTTGATCTTCCGGCAAATCGATAAACATTTTAATGTAGCGCGTGTCGAGGTCATCGCCAGACATCACGACGACGGATTGACGATTGATTTCCCCAATATTTATACGTAGAAGCCAATTTTTAGATTCGTCATTTTCAGGTAGAACTCCGAAATAGCCTGGCGTCATGAATCCATATTTTATAAAATCGGTTCTGATATTTCTTCCCAATTGATGGTACTGGAACAGTTTGAATATAATCGAGTCCTTTATTTTGCGTGCGATCGGAAGAGAAATCGCCTTATCTCCTTTGAAGCAGAACTTTATTACATTCGGATCTTGGCTGATAGAAGGCATCGGGGCGTTTTGGGGCGCAGGTATAAATCGTACAGATGGCTCCTTTAAACCAGCGTCAAACGCGTCTTTATCCACGGCAACAGCTTTCAAGAAAACGTTGACTTTCTGGAGCTCGTAGCTGAGCATCATTTTGTGGTTTTCCAAAGAGCGAGCCGACGACGGGGGCATATCGACGTATATGCGGGTACCTTTAGCTGTAACGATCTTCTTCACCAACTTCCACTTACCTATATTGACGCCTTCTAAGAACCTATTTTGCAACTTGAGTTTCATCAAAGGCTCGATATTACGACATTTAGAGTGACTCGGAAGCCACACCGCAGCGCGTTCGTACCACAACTCTTCTTTAGTGTACACAAGAACATTGAAACCCTCGAATTCGCTGAAATCCAGATTCAGAAGCCAATCCATGGACGATACGTCCTTCGTGACGACTTCATAGCGAAAAGGGCTTTGTAAGCCTTTCACCGTGAAATCCGGAGCCCAACCTTGCGAATTTTGTGTAATCTTTAGCATTTGCTGTATCAAGTGCTCTTTCAGCATGTTTGCTTCGTGGCCGTTAATTGGCTGAAAATCATCTTTGCACAGAAATAGGTTGTAGCCTTCGACTCCTGATGGAACGACAGTTTCTGCTGAAACCGATTCTGGTACAACGTTGACAACATCTGAATAAGTTGGAACGAATCCTTGCATCATAAAATACTGCTGATTCATATACGAGTTTGAGGCGGCCATTTGTGGCATCTGCGTTTGTGTCACGTAACTATAATCCCAATTAGGTACTGTGAATAAAAAAATCTCAGATAGTGAACGATATTTTAAGCGACGATACATATTCGAATAATGCTAAAGGCGTACTTACTTTGGTATGACGATTCTTGAGTCCCATCTGAAAAAATGGTTGAAGTATAGATTGTTAGATGCAAATTATGATACAAAAATAAAAAATATATTAATAATATCAATACAATACGTGTGCTCGTTTATTACCTTTACTTGCAATTGTTGTAGGAGATGGTTTGGATGTCTTCGACGGTACTCCAGAGTCATCTGCAAAATATTTATTTTATTTTACTAACATCCCGTTATACTTTTATAAACAGGATATATCGAGATAGAAAAAATATAGTCATTGAAATCGGGATTCATATCATTTATATCATCTATTTTATATTCATAAGTAAATGTGAATGTCATTTATATAAATACCAATATAATCACAGCAATCTCACCTTGCGCAGGACGCTTCCGATACTGACTCGGGAAACTCTTCATAACGTCGTCGAATATTTTCTCTTGATCTTTAATGTTGTGCTTGGAGTTGAACTTTACCACCATTTCAATGAACGAAACTTCATCGCTTCCAAACATGTCGAAAAATATCTTTAAAATAGCAAATTTCATTTCTTCGAGTACCCTAGTTTTAATATCTTCCGGCAAATGGCTACCATATTTGCTTAACAGTTTTTCGGAGATTTCTTCACCAGCTTTGTCTCTTTTCGCTTTTTGACTTGGACTCATAGGACGTCTTGGTTTATTTTTCTCTTCCAAGCTGCGGTCGTCTACACGAAAATCGTCTCTATTTCGTTCGACATACGGCTTTTTAGCAAATTCATCGCGACTCCGACGCTCTTGGTCAAAACGATCTGCATAATGTTTGGAGTCATGTTGATCTTGGCGGCGTTCATCTCGATAATCCTCTTCATGTCTGTGATCACTCTTTTTATACATTTCTGCTTTTTTAGTAAAGTCCACGGCACGTTTATACACGTCTTCTATTTCTTTTTGAAGTTCTTCTTGCTTCTTCAGTATCTCTGTCTTTTTCTCAATACGTCGGGACAATTCTTCTTTTATTTGTGTGAGGTCATTTGCGTCCGCATAATTAGACTTGTATCGTCGATCTTCTTGTTCGTGACGGTCAGCAAACTCGCGCCTGTCCGGTCGTCCTCTTCTATCTGCGTCGTCTTGCATTCTAAACTCTTGTGGGCGACCTTCAAATTCTTTTCTCCTGCGATCTTTTTCACTATCATCTGGATTGAAACGACTCGAAGGATGTTTTGGACTCTCGTTCCCAACCGGTTTCCATTTCATCAAGTCCTTTCGCACAGCTATTGTATCACGTTCAAAATGCCTTTTCTCTTCTACCACAGCTCTAGGTTCTCGGCGTATATCTTCTGTTTTAGGTTCAAATTTAGGTATTTCCCAAGGCGAAGGTCTTGCATCATCAGCTCTGTCGGGGTAAGGTCTCTTGTCTCTTGCATTTTGTCCAGGCCAGCTTGGCGGAGGAGGTGCTTGTCCATCTTCTGGGCTACGTCTCTTCTCCAAAGCCCACGAACGTCGCGGAGATCTGGGCGAAGGAGAATGTCTTCTGTAGCGATCGCGTACAGGCGAGCGATCACGTTTTGGAGATCTCGATTCACGATTTGGCGACCTGGCTCGCTTTATTCCTTCTGGCACGGGATGATCCACGCCTCTTTGCGAATCGAATTTGGACATTCTCGGCTCTCTTCTATCGTCTTCGTGTTTGATGAACGGCTTCTCTCTGTCCGACCAACGGTCCGGTCTCCCTTGCGGATATTGAACATTTTCATTGCTGTTCGGACGATATCCACCTGAGTACATAGGTTGATTCGATGCCTGTAAATTGAAAGTTATTTTGCAACAGGAAATGACAATAGATTAAAGACAAACTAAAAAGATTTAAAAGCATAGATATTTTGTGATGGAACTTTACTGCTATGGCTGTATTAGTTTGAATTGGCTTCAAGTCGTCCTTAATGCAATTCAATAAATTCTTCAATATTCCTATTATTCTTTGATAAATAATTTTAATATTATAAGTTTATAATTATTATTACTTATTTTATTAAAATATTTAATAATACTTTTGTTATCTTTAGTCACCAACAACATTTCATACTCTTCACAAAATCAATTTAAAATATTACTTAAAAATTATAATATATCTGTTGAGAAACACAAAAACGGCATTCGGAGCAGGGAAAGCTTCATAAAGTTTTGTTTATTGTATATGATCAATTGAATGATGTTTCAATAAAAAATCTGCAGAGGTTTGTATTCTATATTTATTCTGATATGTCATCATTCATATCCCTCAATACATTTTTTTTATTGGACAGCTTCATTTATCGATAATATTTCCTATCTTCCTCGAAAATCATTCCTCAATGTTTTAAAGATCCGAAAGCATAGTTTATATATGCAAATCTATGTTTTATTTGTACGTCGGCGGGAGCAGCATAAATCAAACGATTTTTTTTTCTATTGGAAAGGAACATGATGCAGTAGATCATAATAATTCGTTTACTAAAGGTTGCAATTAAAGACATATTCAACCAGTAGATTTTCCTTGTTGGTTTGTAATTCAAATTCTTATTACTTCTGGATATGTTAATTTTAGTAGAAACATGTTCATGTTTATATTATCATAATAGTATTCTCTTCACATTCTTAGTTTTCTTGCAGTATTAAGTAAAAATCTTTAGTAGTAGTGCTTCTATTTGTTCAAATTGATATGCATCAAAATTATGATGGTACTACCAGTTATATTTTTACTGTTAGATCCTGACGTTCGACTTTGAATCAATTCTTGAAAACTATTTTTAACAGACACAAACCTAGATAGTCTTTAATTTACATCTACAATTTGGAGTTATTTGAACATGACATTATACTATTTCACCTTCATTCAGCAAAAAGTCTTGATCTATTAGATCAATACTGACAACATTATATATTTATAATGGCCATTCATGCAAATTCGTCGTACTCGGCCGTTAAGTCCGCAGACAAATCTGCGTGTGCATGTGTTGGTTCGCGGCTCGGCGTTAGTGGAGTGTATGGAAGATGACGGATTTGTCCAGAAATGTGTACGGCTTGGGGCTCAGCTCGTGGTACGTGTAGTGAATGAGAGGCTTTATCCCGTCTTTGGGTAATTTCCTTTGTCTATTTCGGCAGAGGGTTTCACAGCACTTTCACTCCGAAGTTTAGGTATGTTTCGCGCCGTTGCCGACTGAGTTGGCAGTCGAGCGCGGGTTGTCTGCCACTCGCCGTCTGCGCGCTCACTGCGTTCGTCGCGTGACGTGTGTTCGCGTACCTATGATAAATCGGCGGCGAGTACTAACCCTGAGCTATTATAGCTATACAGCTAGCTATTATTTATTCCTAAAGTTGACTTTTGATAGGGAGTGAACCTTCTGTACGTAGTACTATTATATATTCTGTGATTGCGGTCTGATGAGCAATAAACACTCGAACGTTAAAGTTTAAGGGTAAAAATTCTGAGTCGAGAGCGAATCTGTTTGTATTATAGACTTTCGCTGGCCACGTTTCACGCGTTCCATTTGTTGGTAGCATATTGAATATATTCACCGTGAAGTGCTTGTGCTTAAACTGAAAAATTATCATTTCATCGTCATTTAACATAATTAAATTTCTATGCTTATACCCATTTTATTCAGGGGTGTAGAGAAATGCTCAGGGGTATAACATAAACCTTTAGATTTCGCCAGTCAACCTGTAGGAACAGGTGCTTACAGGTGGTAAAATCTACTGATCCTCAGAGTTTTCGTAAGTTCTAACTGTTACCATGTCGGTGATGATCATTCTAGCACACAACGTTGGTTGATATGACGCGCTAGTACAGCATTTTTGAACTCATGACGATTTGAGGTTCAGCAAAAATCGGCCAGATCTGTATCCGAGCTTTTTGGATTCGGAGCTGTAAAGACGATAGAGTGCGTCTTTACAGCGTAGCGTAGCACTACCACAAGGGCTTTATATTGCGTGCAAACTTACGCACTAAATATATCTTGTACGTATGAAGGCTCCAATGCAGTCAGAAGTCAAAATCGGCTACGGAGACATCATCATCGTAATAATCATACACATTTTATTTATTTTGTCACATAGATCAGTCCAGGACAAATAGTTTCCAGGTGGCATAATTTATTTATTCTATCTTTTCACAATGTTCTTGTTATATTTAATTACACATAGAAGTCTTATGTTCTGGCAGTATAACACGCGGATAACTTATATGGCTTAAAAATCTCAATTGATGCAACTGATCTTCATTGTTGAACTAAAAGTGTAGTAAACGTTCTTTTAGTGCAGTCAATTGTCACTTTGATCCCAAATTGTTGGATACTGCAACTATACTGTACAACTATCTCTTATATATGTGAGTAGTATTATGTATATGAATCCTGATAAACTAAACCCAAAGCTCTTAAGAAATAGTTTACAATTTCTCAAGAACAGAACAGAATAGAACTTTTTTTCGTTATTGTTATTTATAAATTATTTGCGACTTATCTTTCTATATCTGTCTACAGACAGTTATTTGCGACTTATCTTTCTATATCTGTCTACAGACAGTTATTTTATTCCAAAACTTGTAATAACACACAACAAACGAAGAGATTCTCAACTCATAACATATTACATATTATAAAATACTAAAAAATTCTAAAATTCAATACTATATAGTTTACAAAAAAGTTACTAACTGTAACATTTGCTAATTAATTATATGCTTTATTTCCTTGTATATAAAGTTCAAAATAGCCACTTACCGATGGAGGCTCATACGCCGGTCTGACTTGTTTTGATGTCGGCCTTATTTCGTCCAAATGCGTTGGAGAGTACCTTAATAAAAGTATAGGTAATATTTTTTATTTAATTTTATGTCCGTATAGTGAAAAAACCTATACTAATATTATAAAACTGAAGAGTTTGTTTGTTTGAACGCGCTAATCTCCGGAACTACTGGTCCGATTTGAAAAATTATTTTGTTGTTAGATAGCCCATTTATCGAGGAAGGCTTTCATATTTTTTATATATATCATATTATTGATATATATCATCACGCATAGACCAACAGGAGCGGAGCAATGCGGGTGAAACCGCGCGGCTCAGATAGTTTGAAATATTAAGCAATAATATAGATTTTAAATAGAACTATCATATTTCGATTAATAATTTTCTTTCCCATGTAATATTTATTTTAAAATTTTTAAACACAATATTAATTCTACACTATTTAAATGGACAAAATATTTTTGAAATACAAATTATACATAATTTTTATACATAATTTAAATTTTCTATAAAAAGCACATAAATCTTAAACTTATTTTTTTAAATATAGCCATTTCAACTCACTTGGTTTGTCTGTATAAAAATATGTTTTTATAATAACTTTTGCTAATATATATTTTTCACCTACCTTTCTTGTCCAGGAGGTATCCTACGACCTTCGTCGCGGCGGTCGGGCGAATGACGTCCAGGTAAATTTCTTTTAACTGTAACAAGATGAAAATTCAATAAATCTAAATAATAATTGATCAGAAGGAATATTATAATAACATCAACAATAATCTAATAATATGACAAACACAATAACCCAGTATCTGGAAACTATTGAACCAATTTGGTAAATTCCTTAACAAAAAATGTATTATGCTTAAAAATAATGTGTTAGTGACTTTAAAAACTCAACTACAAAACAGTGAAAACCGTAAAATATTATACCTTGATCTTTATGAATATTAGAATGCGGTGATACATGTCTTCCAGGGGAAATACGTCGACCCGGCGGGGAAATTCTCCTCCCAGGTGGGGAAATACGACGACCCGATGGGGAAATTCTACGTCCAGGTGACATACGACGTCCTGATGGAGAAATTCTACGTCCTGGCGGAGACATTCGTCTTCCAGATGGGGAAATACGTCTTCCAGGTGGGGAAATACGCCTGCCAGATGGGGAAACTCGTCTCCCGGGTGGAGAAATCCTCGATGGTGGTATTTGTCTGCCCGGTGGTGATAAATCTCTACCGCTTTGAAGCAATCTTTTCCCTGGCGGTGATATATTCCTTCTCGTGCCAGTGGAGCTTGGTTGCGGGGAAAATTGACCCTTATCGTACTCTTTGTAAGCGCCAGAATGCTTTATCAATGGCTCCTTTATGAGTTCACGTTTGTCGGCTGGGTATTTGCGATCGTCGCCCTGTTTCTGCTGGAATTTTGTGATTGGTTATAAAGAAATAAGTGTGGCAATTTTATAGTTTAATCTCAATTTACCTATATTAATTAGAATTCAAAGGAAAAGGCCACCAAATTATAACTACATAATATATACAATTAAGTACATCAAAAATACTGATCAAATTTCAAAAAAAAATTATTAACAGAAATCATTTGTTTCTTTTATTTTCATAATAATATAATATCTATAATTATCAGTAATAACCGTAGCATGTAGATTCTACGCACCCTACACTTAAAACAAGTAATGTTCAACAAAAAAGCTTTAAAACAATACTTTGAATATCATGTTACATCTATTATTTTACCTGTTGCGCCCATGGACCACGATCTTGATAATAACTCGAGCTTGGTTGCGGTGAACCATATTCTGGTCCTTGGAAGTGATCTTTCATGATTACCTAATGAAATACAAATCAAAATTATTTAAAAGTGAATATATGTATGCTTAAATATTTATAGTGAGACTAAAATTATAGTGTACTAGCGGTCCGTGGTTAAGTGGTTAAGTGGTTTAGGAGTCCATTGAGGACAAACATTGTGACACGAGATTTATATATATTAAGATTACAAAAGTATGAATAAATAAAGTGATTACATTGGGCAGAAAAACGAATATGTAATGGGTTTAAAGAAAGAAAATCTAAATATTCTAACATCACATAAATTGTTAAATCAACTGATTTTTCACTTACATTCTCACGGGGCATGTCGGGTCGCCTACGTGGCATGTCAATACTATCACGTGCCAATTCTGGCCTATCACGTGCCAAGTCTGATCTTTCGCGTGTCAAGTCCGGTCTGTCACGTGCCAAGTCCGGTCTGTCGCGTGCCAAGTCAGATCTTTCGCGTGCCAATTCTGGCCTATCGCGTGCCAAGTCGGATCTATCACGTGACGTGTCGTAAGATCCTATGTGTCGGTTTGTGAGGTGCGATGTGTCTACTATTTCGACAGCCCTTAACACGCCTTGCCTTACTGGGGCCTATTAATTGAGAATTTAATCATGACGTTAATAAAAAAATTATAATTATTTTGAAGTAATATAATTAAAAAAAGCATGCTTTAATAAGATACTTAAACACATTAAATAATTGTATTGTCACTGGTTATTTATAAGTGTACAGTTAGAATTAAATGTGTTAATGTGGGTCATATTTTACTCTTAAGAAGTTGGTACCTAATATACATATCGGTCAATTAGGGAAAGCTGGCATGTTCACAGTACTCACACTTATGCAATTTCACTTACAGTATGTTCAAAAATAAATGCGACTCTAGTTTCATTTTAGACTTGAATTGTAAAATGGGTGCGTTGTAGATATGTATATGCAAATATAATTACTTATGAAAGCTCTCATAATTTACCTGTAAAATTATAATTTAAAAGTAAATCAATTGATGAAGTTAATTATTTATTCTAATAATAATCAATTGGATAAAAGTATTAATAATCATTCAATTATCAAATAATAATTAAATTCCTGACTTTGGTCGAGTAAAGATATCTAAGAAATATTATATTTGTAGTAAGTACGTAATACCTACCAATACGCGCTAACAAATAACTATGTGTTACATGTTTATTGTATAATTTTCACACTATTGGTTTTAAACTCAAACTCAAACATTTATACAATTAGACTTCTTCTAGAAGCACTTTTGAACAGTTTTAACATTTACCACCAATTCAGAAAGCAGTATCTATAGAGAAGAAGAAGAATCTATTTAATCATAATCGTAATCTTCTACTTCACTGAAACTTTCATCGCTCGAAGAACTCGCCGTCGGAATTTCTTAATGTTATTATAAATGAGTCAGTGTAATTATCTACTTTTGGTTCTAATTGAATATATTTTTCCACATGTTCTCGCGTCTTTCTCCAAACGTCACTAAACATATCCAGACTAATAGCATTTGCTTCCTTTCTAAATAATTCTTCCACAGTTTTCAAGTTAAAGTTCACATTTTGTGATGCTACTTTCCCTTTAATTATGCCCCATAGTAACTCTATTGGGTTGAGATCTTTGAGGATTGCATCAAGTAGGTAAAAATTGTGTATAGTTTGGCTTATTTTCTTTAATAATGTGATAACTCTGATTACACGACTCGACAAAAAAATTTTCGTTCTTTGTCCTAAAGTTTATACTATTATTTTCCAGTTAGTTATGCACAAAAACGAAAAGAAAATACCTTTTTTCGGTATAAAGTTTGCTTTTGTGATAGTTATAATAATAATACTAATTTTTCAATTTTTTCATAAATTTTAATTTTTTAAAAAGACCGCGCGGTGAGAGTGGGATATTAACGTTTACACTGTGCCGCTAGATGGCACCCGAGTGGTAAACAACCATCAGGTATTATTTACAAGCCCAGAATAACTTAAAATGTCGTCACGAAAGTGCAAATACGATTCTGATGCATTTTGTTTTATATGTGGTCAATTTATTAAAGTTCGAGACGTGAAATATGAACTAAAGACATCTCACGTTCTCTGTGAAGCCTATGAAGCATATTTTGACTGTCCTGTACGGAATCAAGATAAGCCATGGGCTCCACATGTTGCTTGTAGATATTGTAAAAGGTGTTTGGAAGGAAAGGCAAATTCCAATTACAAATTTTAAGGCCATGGGCTGCAGGATGTCATTAAAAGTACATATGCTGCATGCTCATTTGGATAAATTTAAAAACAATATGGGAGCCTATTCCGAAGAGCAAAGAGAACGTTTCCATCAGGACATCATGAATTTTGAACAACGCTATCAAGGCCAATACAATGAAAACATGATGGGCGACTATATTTGGGGTTTATAGAGAGAAAGTAGCTATGAACATAAAAGAAAAAGTAAAAGTGTGTACTTTTAAGTTATTTTCTACTTCTCTGTAAGCTAATTTGATAGTAAAACTTAATAAAAATAATAAACATTTTTATTTCAATAGTTTTATTTTCAATAAAAAATTAAAATCCGAGATTTTTAAAAATTTCCTTCAATCAGTCTTCTAAGCACAAAAGCAAAGTTTTTCATGCCATATATTTTTTTTCCGTCTAATTACGACCTAAACTACGAAATTTAATGCTTTGCAATCAAAGTCAAATTTCATGGTGACCCGTTGTTATTAATTAGTTATTTGATTTTTGAAAAAAAAAATGCCGATTTTAGTCAAAATTTATATTTTTCTAACAAGATTCTTATCATCCAAATTTCCACCTTGGTGAGAAAAATTGACATTTCTAATGAAAATGAACAAAAAATTAAATGATTTTATTAAGTAAATACTGTAAAATAGTCTATAATTCTTCCATTTACTGTATCACAAAATTCTTCATAGATTTTTAGATATTCGTACTACACCAATTACATCACCCTGTATTTATAAACAATTGCAAAATATGACACATACATAGGCCGGGAGATACTGACACAAAATTTCGGGTCATTTGTAACAGAATGGCGGTTCTACAGAGGTCTTATTACGCAATGACTAAAAGAAAAATGATGATCAGAACTCAGAACGCTGGTACCGGCGGACTAGTCGCGTGGGCGTTAGTCGAACTCGTCGGATAAATAGCGAAAGTCAAACGATTTACAAATCGTTTGACTTTTCCGCGTTATGGCGACCATTTGGAATCGTCCGAAAAGTATGGCATGGCAATTTTAGTAAATGGCTGCACGACGATGGTTACCTGTGCAAAAGTGAGCTCGGTACAAATGGTTGAATTGTTTTTTTTTTTTAATCAACGCATTCACGTCGGTATGGCGGACTGTAAGTCACATCGTAACTGTATGGCATGACACTACCGCCTACATCTTTTTTAAGGGCTATCGGTAAATTCTAAAATTTTTGTGTTACAAATCGTTGGACTTTCGCTATTTATCCGACGAGTGTGACTAACGCCCACGCGACTAGTCCGCCGGTACCAGCGTTCTGACCATCATTTTTCTTTTTGTGATTGCGTACTAAGACCCCTCTAGACCGCCATCCTGTTACAAATGGCCCGAAATTTTGTGTCAGTATCTCCCGGCCTAACATGTGCATTGTGTAAATGTGTTGACGTTCCAGCTCTTCTTAATATACCTATAGTTGAAGCATTTTTATTAACAATTTTGATAAAATTAAATAAACTATTTTTTTATTACAAAAATAAAACTGTTAACATTCAACATACAGCATTAACAAAATTATCAAGCACATCTTAAGCCTTATTTTTTTTTACAAACAAATAAAATTAAAATTAAAAAATAATAAATTGTTAAATATGCAATATAAAATACACATACCACTGGTTGTGTCACTTCATTCTTTGGGGCAAAAGCGAACCCCTGTGAGGGGGGCCCTATTCTACTAAGAATAGATTGCCTTTGATCATACTGCGGCCTGATTTGTTGGTTCACATTCTAGAAGTGAAGTTTAGTTACTTAATTCATAAACATTTTAGATTTTCATTGATGTTTTTTTCATATAAAAACTTCACAAGGTGTTAAAAATAAGGATAAGGGTGCGTTTCACCAATAACCTGCAAGGATGTATAGCGACAAATGTGTTCATATAGTTTGAATTTTGAAGCATTTAGTGCTTGAAGCGATACCACACCCCGGACACTCCATACAAAATTATCGTTTTGACAGTCACACTGTAGAGACTGCAAATGTGTGTATTAACACTTTATGGTCGGCACATTTGTAACTAGCGTAAAAAAAAATTCGCGTTTTACTGATGAAATACATCCGTAAACAGCACAATATCTAACCATTTTCTACGAAAAACGATAATCACAAATCCAAAATAATAAAATTACTTTAAGTCAATTTGATTAATGTTGTCAATCTTCGTTGCGTATCGTCCCTGTAGAAAAATGTGGACCATTTTTAGTCTAATCGTGCGGGGGAGGTAAGTGTTTAATTTTGGCGGGAGGCGGAGAGTGTCCGTTCTGTAGCGTTTAGCTACTATTATGTATTCTGTGGCGATACTATTGCTTCTTTATAAACACATCAGCAGCTACGCATCCTCGCACATCTTTAGTGGAAAAGCACCCTTAGAGTTAATTAAGATGCTTATTAAGGTTCCTTTGACTAATTTTTAGCGTATCACAAACAACATTATTTTATACATTTTAATAACTTTTCTAAAGAACAGTAAGGTTTCACATCAGTTTAATTATAATAGGAAATAATCTTGCCATTACATATCAAATATAACATTTGTCATTTCATAAAAATAAGTCTGCACGGTAAAAAACATAAATAAAATACTTTAGTACTTTTTTCTACAATTGAAATATTATAAACAGTGGATTAAAAGATTGCCACTTATTTGATAATAACATACTATGTATAATATGTTTCTCCATTTCATTTTTCTTCTTTTTTTACCCGACTGCCAAAGAAGGAGGGTAATGTTTTTTCTTTGTGACCACCTGTAGCCTAAACGGCTTGATGGGTTTTGATGTATGAGGTATCGTTAGATTTGTCTTGATTACGGGAGTGTCATAGGATACATTTTATCCTAAAAGTCCCACGGGATAAAGACATAATAATATTTTTTCTAAATTTCCCTTTAAAAAAATATGTATGCGTGTGCAGTCGGGTATTTTGTTTTTTTAATAATAATTGCTTGTATGTGTTTCATGTTTATGAATAAAGGATTTTGCATTGTAATGCCAATTTGTTTTCCTGTGAAAAAATATATATAAATAAATATTTTAAACACTCACAGCAGGAGCATAAGTATTCATCTGTTGTCCCTGATATCCATAATTATTTTGCTGCGCTTGGGCGATTGGTTGGTTCGCACTCCACTGGTTATTTGACCAGGGGTCAACACGACCATAATCATTTTGACTTTGACCCGGGTAACCTTGCGCTGGGTATGCCCTTTGATTGAGTGGACTGGCTTGGTTCAAAACCTATAAAAAAAATAGTTTATGAAAAAGATGAAGAAAGGTTGGTTGCTAGGTAACTACCAGTATTGAATAGTAAATAAAAGAAAATTAACAAAATTGAACTAACAAATGTTATTTTTTATACATACCTATGTTTAAAATTAAGTTTCTCATGTAAGTGACTTATTGTCTTAATGGGTATAAATGTCTTTAAACCTTAAATTCTACTAGAGTATCTCTAATTAAATATTATTGAATAATTAATTTAACGAGTTAGATAGAATTTCGTATTTTGTAATAAGAATAAAATATGCACAACATTAGAACGTGTTCTATGGTCATAGACAATGTTGAATTAATTCCTTACCCCTGATTTTCCAACAGGAGTCACGCGTAATATGTATCCAGAGAAACGATATCCATTTAAACATTTTATAACATGTGCGCCTTCTATGTCGTCCGCAAGCCCTACTCGTACTTTTTTTAATCCATCGGTCTCACTTACTAAATTATCCAATATAAAGTCTGCAATCTTACATTCCCGTTTGATCATGGCCTTTACATCCTGATAATTGATCTGTAAACATGAAATATTTATAAATAGAATAGATTAAAATCTTAATTCATAACGCAAGATTCAAGAAAAACAAGTATGTAATTATTTTATGGTTATTCTTACATTCACAGGAAGACCATGAATTGTGACCATCATCTTGAAGGATTTAAAGAAAAATGTGTGCACAGAAAGTGTATTATTTGTTAATGTTCAGCATTGTTCGCTATAGAAAATAGCATTATAACCCGAGAATTTAACAAATACTAATAACTAAATCGGTATGTATTTGGTAAACCGTAAAATGGTTGTAATAGCGGCAGTACACATGGGGCCAAGGCGTTGGGCCAACGTGTTGGGAAAAAATGAAGGATATCAAGGTTCCTGTTCACACATTGGCGTACTGATCATTCTGCATTGGCGCTTCAAAGATGGACGTAGTCCGTAGAAGTTCTTGCAGCCGCGGCAATTTATTTATACAGTGCGTTTAATTATTACGTACATGTGCACCAATAATAATGAGTGTACTCTGCCGTCTACGATGATACCATTTTCCAATCTCTATTGTCCTTTTTTTATTTCTGTATAAATAAAACATTATTATTGTTTAGATTTTTTCAAATGTTTAAAATGTGTACATTTTACATTTAATTAAATATTAACTACCTATAAAACGAAACTTTAAAGATTATAATATTATTATATTAAATGATAATATTATTTATGTAATAAAGCACAATTTGATCAAAATTATGCTCATTGTACCTAGTTATATTGTTATTTAATTTTTAAGAACTTATTAATACTATTTTACTCATTTTATAAATATATTCATTTTTTTATCTCATTGTATGAAAGTGAGATAAGAAAAACATCTAGAATAATATAATAAATAGAAAATAAAACATCTAATTTATTGAGTCATATGGTTTTTATTTTTGTGTAAGTAGTTCATGCCGTGGATTCCAAATTATTCCTTCATGTGGATACAATTCTACGAATTGTAAAACCTCATTGCTTGTCCACATCGGCGCCAACGTGTGAACGCTGTTTGCGGAGCGCGCCAAGATCCTTTGATGTGTGCACAAAAAACCGACAACATTCGGTTGGCCTGCCAATATTGGCGCCAACTAGGCTAATGAAGCCAACATACCGCCAAGTAGCTCTCTACACGTTGGCCCAACCCGTTGGCCCAACACGTTGGCCACATGTGTACTGCCACCATAACGCGTATCACGTATGTCACAACTCACAGAGCAAGTATATGGCAGTCTGAAGTCACAGATAACCGCAGTGGTCCATTGAAAAGTTACATTTGGGGTCGCATTTTTTAGAGGACGCAATTTTATTTTTTTGATGTGTAGGGGGGGTCAGTGTGAAGCTATCACCAAGTTTGTGGGGTCGCCACTCTTGTCCCACGGCCGCCATCTTGAAAATAGCGGTTGAAATGGTTTTTACGATATATCTCTTAAACTATTTATCTGATAATAAAACAATGTTAACATTATTCGTTGCAAATTAAATTCTCTACAACTTAGGTTCAGTAACTTTTTGTCGTAGAACTATAAACAGAAAAGTTATAAGCGAAAATGTTCAGAAATTAGAGATGTTTATATTTTTCAATAAAACTTTTTTTTATAAAGTTTACGAAGAAATTATATCAGACCATTTTTGTAGATTGTTTTTCGTAGAACAACTTTTATTTACAACATTTTTTCATTAAGTAAATAGCTAAGGTTTTACAGCCATCCGAAGTGAGTACTATTTTAAGTACTCTTTACTATACAGAATACGATATATTATGTGTGTACTAATAATAATTTGTCACCAGTAATTATTTTATTTTTGTTATAATAATATTTTTAATAATTAATTTTACAATATTATTAATAATTAATTATTGAATCTTTTCCCCACAACCCAGGAGGTAGAGTCTGGAAGTGCGTTTTTTTTTTACGTCGAAAAGCAGGGCTGAAATGTTCTGCAGTGTGCTTCCATTGTTGTGGAGTCTGGGAAAAGAGCCAATAGCCAATTTATTATGTATAGTTACTACTGAAAAATAGTACTCACTTCTGAGCGCTGTAAAACCTTAGCTATTGACGTAATGAAAAAATGTTGTATATAAAAGTTGTTCCTCGAAAAACAATCTACAAAAATAGTCTTATACCATTTCTTCGTAAAATGATAAAAAAAAGTTTTATTGAAAAATATAAATAGCTCTAATTTCTGAACATTTTCGCTTACTTATAACTTTTTTATTTATAGTTCTACGACAAAAAGTTACTGAATCAAAGTTGTAGAGAATTTAATTTGCAACAAATAATGTTAAAATTGTTTTATTATCAGATAAATAGTTTAAGAGATATATCGTTAAAACCATTTCAACCGCTATTTTCAAGATGGCGGCCATGGGACAAGGGTGGCGACCCCACAAACTTGGTGATAGCTTCACACTGACCCCCCCTACACATCAAAAAAATAAAATTGCGTCCTCTAAAAAACTCAAGGTCAGGCCTAAAAAATGTAACATTTCAATGGATCACAGATAACTTTATCAGGTAGCAGTAGCACCGTAGATGCAAACATTCGATAGAATCTGTAAAATTACGGCCATTTTTATTATGTAATAATAAGTTCAGTGTTGAAAAAAAAATATTCATAGAGTTAGCAATAACCTCATTAATGTGTAAATAAAGTTGTATACATTTAATAATTGGTTGAAAAATATTTACGGTTATTTTAAGTAATTTGGATTTTGATTATTTCATTAACATTTTTTTCAATGTTTGTAAGTACCTTCATCCATACTTAATATTTATTTTTTTAACACAATTTGAATTAACTTTGATTATTTCGAAAAAACTACAATGAAACGAAAGCTTTAAATTTTTTTCCAACAATTAATAATTACTAACGATAAATCGATTGCACGCATCAATTCATGCGCATTAGTTTAAGGTTTTTCTAGTGCTCGATTGTGCGAAGACGGTGCGAAGCGTTGCTGTCGTAGAGGGAGAATGTACTAGAGATCACATCGGCGTATACCCGAACGAGATGGCGAATCCTTACGTCAATGTTGCCAACTATTACAAAAACTTTTTATCCGAAAAACTGGCAAAATATCTATAAATGTTTGGGTATTTTTTTGTAAGATAGGTTTATGAAGAAAAAGACAGATTTGAAAAGATTTTGTTATTTATTAACTTAACTAGCGACCCGCCCCGGCTTCGCACGGGTGCAATGCTGATACTAAATACACTACAGAAAAATTATGAACGTTGTATATAAAAACATAGCGGCCCGCTCCGGCTTCGCACGGGTATAAAATATATAGCCGGGCGGCTGGCCGGTACCGCGGCAAACGCTACGTCCCGCAATTTTTAAATCTATACTAATATTATAAAGAGGAAAGGTTTGTATGTATGTATGTATGTATGGTTTTCACGCATAAACTACTGGGCCGATTTTGATGAAATTTGGCACAACCTTTTATTGCGAAATATGTACCACGGGCGAAGCCGGGGCGGACCGCTAGTATATATATATATATTCACTGTTGTATTGTATTGGTTCTTTTTCCACACCACCTGTGAGGTAAGAACCTTAGGTGCGTTTTTTTTAAAGAGGTATCCCCAGTAGGCCTAGTCCTCCTTTTTGGCATGCATCAATATCTGGAATAAATCGGACATAAGGTAGTTTATATTATATCTTATTATATAATTATTATATATAATTATAATATCTATTTATATTATATAGAAAAAAATTTGGACTTTGTATGGAAATCTGTCAGCTGATTAGCGAAGTTTCCTTACAAAGTCCAATTTTTTTTTACAAATTCAGCAAAGTTGTAGAACAAAAGTTGTTCAGTTTCATGAGTAGAAGCTCCTGTCTAAATTTTTCAAATGTCTTACCTTTCACCTTGTATATCTATATCAAATGAACAATGTATTCAAGGTATTTAATTGGTTAAGTATTAATGCTGTATTGGTTAAAATCGCTTCGAAAATTAGCCATTATTTGTCGTAAAAAGTAAATGACAAAAAAAGTTATTGTCCATAAGAGATAGACATATACCATCGCGGACTTTTCTGTAGACCTTTTCAATGTGTATAATACTTAGTACATTATTTTGATAAAACTCGTAGGGTTCAGCCAGCGTTTGCAATGTAAGCGGAAAAAATGTAAATTTTTACGACATCACATTAGAAACCTCAAAAATAACAGTACTTCTCCACTATTTAATGGGTGTTATTATACATATAAACCTTCCTCTTGAATTACTCTATCTATTAAAAAAAACCGCATCAAAATCCGTTGCGTAGTTTCAAAGATTTAAGCGTACAAAGGGACATAGGGACAGAGAAAGCGACTTTGTTTTATACTATGTAGTGATGACTAATACAAACATAAAAAAAATCTTATAATTAAGAGTTAAGGATGGTGTTGAATCCTTGACCTTCAAAATTATTGACCTTTAAATAAAATTAACTTGTTATAAAAGTTGCGTACCTTGTCATCCACCTCAGACATTTTTTTTGTTGCATAGTGCATCCTAACTTTTATATATTTTCCGCAGATGGATTTAATTAAAAGTGAATAGTGACAGTCTAAAAATAATTGATTTTTAAAATGATCACTTATTCTTGAAAAAAGATTTTCATTAAGGCATCTTTTGAGACATTCTTGAGAAATAGTATGAAAATAATTTTTCTTACTCATATCTCTATTTTGACGGAAAATTTTCTCACTAAATGTACAAATGGCAACTACATCTTTACTAGGATATTGCAGTCCCCCCTTGTCTTTTTTATACAAGAAACTTTTAAATTTATCCGCAGTCAAAACTGACGTACAATCAGGACACTTAAGTTCTTTTTTCAGTTGACTTACAACAAACCCTGCGATATAAATAATAATTTGTTTCGAAAATTCGGTCAGTTTACTAGGATCACTTAAATAGTCGTGGTCATCCATAGTGCGGATAAAATCAATGTCACGTATCTCAGAATCATCAGTTTCATCTATTAGTTTAATTCTTTCTGTGGTTTTATTTATTGCAATTTCCGGTTTGGTATATGTTAGTATATTTATTTCCTGTAGAGGAATGCAATTACCTGTAGTGATGTGTTTAAGTTCACCATGGACTAGCATCCGTTTGAAAGCGGATTTAAATTGTTTGGCTGTAGGGTTATTGTTAAATCCACCTTTAGCCCTAATCGCGCTAAAGAAATACTCCAAGTGATCTTGGCTAAGCTTATACGTACACAGAAATTGTAAGGATTCACTTCTGGCATAATTTTCGTATAGAAAAATTATCCCTCGTATACAAATCATAAAGCCCAAAAATCCAGTCTTTCGGTTTGTATTAAGGATGGGCATGCCACCTAAATGTAACTTCATTAAATATTGATATATTTGTTCAAGAATAAATTTAGTATTTAAAAAGTTTCCCTCGAATAGAGGTTTTTTATGTGTATATGCATTCATATTTCTTGAATTTAATATGTCAAACAAGTCATTTATATTTTTAATAAATTCTACTGTAGCCTCCGAATTTGAGAAATTATCTATTTTAAGTTCTTCGTTACAAAATTCTATGGCATCAGCAACAGAATTACTGAAAGTCTGAGCAGCCAACTTTACTTTCATGATCTGTTGCCTAAAATTCATATGAGATCTTTTCAGTTTATTAGCTAGGTGAAGTCCTTCATTTTCCTGCAAGTCAATTAAATGTTTGATGTATTCCCAGGAAATAGTGCGTCCCTGCCTATCAATGATGGGTCCTTTCTGAGCCAAAGTATTCCGTACTAATTTAAGCATATGTGATGGATCTGGGTATATAATAATTTTTTTGTCACCTACTTGGAAAGTAGGATCTATTTGAGTATCTTGTAAACAACACCCTAATAATTTAGCCATTGCAAAGTTTGTTGGACAGCCATCGAATGTAAGTGATAAAATTTCTACTCCACATTCATCATGAACGGTTTTAATACAGGTCTGAACTAAATTGGCTTTTTGGTATGCCGAAATACCATCTATTAAAAAGTACCCTAAAGGTATTTTCCAACTACCATTTATAGCAGTTAGCATAAAGACAAGGGCTTCCTTAGCTAATTGACCACTACTTATATTATTGCCACAATCTACAAACCCTATACAGTTTTGACCATCAAAATCTACATGCTTTCTAATAGCCATTTCATCGAAACATAGGGCGCAAAATAATTTGCGAAATGGATTCACTATACTATTAGCTAATTTGAGTAGTTTTATTGCTTCTAAAGATTCTTTACTGATCCCTGGACTACCGTCTATACACTGGTACCACCGTGAAAGAGTTCGTGGGTGAGGAAGGCATGTATTGAAATATTTTCGAACATGATCGTAGGCTCTTGGACTTATAAAGTGGAGAGTTAATGCAAATTTTCTTAACTCTACAGAATACTTCCTAGGTGCGGATTCTTTACAAATATATCTTTTTAAAAAGTCCTTATTTGCCGTTTCTATAGATGACAAAACATCAGCAGATTCTTGATTTATTAAACATCGGGCTTTTAAATCTTCTAATATGCTGCACAGTTCTGCATTCTTTTTCTTTAACCGCCACGCCCTTGTCCTCAATACTGCAATTTTCTTTTTTCTTTGCTCGGCTACACGTTCTTTATTTATTAATTTTTTTCTTAATTTGATTTTTCTCGGTGTTTCCACCTGGAAAAAAAAATATTAAGTTATTTTTTGCAAACTTGAAACAGAAATATATAATAGAAAAAAAATCTTTAATTAAAAAGTATTAAAATAATACAGTTTATATATTTGGGGAAATTAAAGCATGTATTAGTTCAAACTTCAAAACTATGTTACAGGCTTTAGATTCCCCTCACAATTATAGTAGATTTGATTCCTTTTCCAACTTAAATAATTTTACAATTTTAAAAAATATAAGACCACACAGATGTACCTAAATAAGACAAAATATACTACTTATACAAATAACTCTAAACAGTTACAGTGCTCCCACGGTAACTCTTCAAAATATATTTTTTGGTCACGCTATAAAACCACGCTGTGGCAACATTTCCTATACGCCATTAAAGATATCACTTCGGCTGTTCTTTAACATTTGCTACGGTTTTAGTTATTGCGCGAGCACTATATAGTTTCACAACGGCGGCTCCTGCTCCTGGCCCCGTGATCGGCCACAAGCGCTGTCACCATGCGCTGGCACCGGCGTGATGAAATTATTACTATACTCTACTTCATTGTTTCAGAAATAAATGTATTCATTCATTAATTTATTGTTGTATATGAAATAATGATATACCTCAAAACTTGGTTCAGGGGCTTTCGACTGTTTGCTAGTACTAGGTAGCTCAATAATATCCTGTAAAGATAAAGTTTAACTTCGGTAAACCAGAAAATTCAAATAACATAAATGTACAAAATGTACCCAAATGAAATTATTACTAACTAGCTATGTCCCGCGGTTTCACCCGCATTGCTCCGCTCCTGTTGGTCTGTTGAGATAATATATAGCCTAAAGCCTTCCTCGATAAATGGGCTATCTAACACCGAAAGAAATTCTCAAATTGGACCAGTAGTTCCTGAGATTAGTGCGTTGAAACAAACAAACAAACTCTTCAGCTTTATAATATTAGTATAGATATATATTTCACCATAATTTTATAATATAATCAATTTACCTCAAGACTTGGTTCAGGGGTTTTCGCCTGTTCTCTTGTATTAGGTAGCTCAACAACATCCTGAAAAGATTAAGTTAGTTGAATCAGATAATACTAAGAACATCTATGTACAAAATAAAAGGTGTAAAAAAACCGGTGACTAATCCAGGCTTCACACATTCATATGAGCCGTGTACATACACAACAACACCTCATAAACTTCCTCTCCACGGTATGTCGTGCAGTTCTAAAATAGTGCAGTGTTGTTGCTCGTGGGAAAGTGCAATGGAATTATTAATTTACCTTAAGACCTGGTCCATGGACTTTTGATTGTTGGGCAGTACTCAGTCGCTCAACAATAATATCCTAAAAAAATAAAATTTGATTTAGTATAAATAGAAAATATACCCCTATAAAAATAAATTAATAACTTGTTTTGTTTATTATGTAGACGTAGCAACAAAATCGGTCTATGAATATTTAAACTACAACATTTAAATCCAAACTAAATGCATCACAAAAATTACTCACTGTTGTAAAAAGTGTTGGAATTGCATTGGGCATCAAATAGGTTTTTTTTTTTCGTTTTTCGAAAATAACGCGACTCAAAATGTATAGAACATATTCTGTGACTTTTTCCTGGTAACCAGTTCTTCCTTCCGGTAGCTCGAATCCATCTGTTTAATGTACTTGTTTCTTTTGGAAACCTAAAAAACATATTTAATATTAAAAAAACATTTCACGATTTTGGGGAAAATTTTACCCTGTACTGGTATCCCTAATGTTAATCACATGATTATACCATAAATTTGAAACTACGTAAAAACAAATGGCGTCCTGAACAACAAGAACACTTCGTAATTTAGTCGGATAACACAAAAAAATGTTTACGTCTATTTCGATGAAAATATTATATATTTGTAGATAATTTCACATTAGAGTTAATGAAAATGTATCAACTATATCCAGTTCTATAAAACAATATACTTCAAATAAGTTTACTTACGTGTGAAAGGTAATATTTGGTAATCTTCGTTCCGGCCGATTTTTACAACCAATCACACTACAACGCACCATATTTTCACTTAAAGTCGGATTAAAACAGATCACTGTCAACGTTTATTAAACTTTGAAGTCACTTAACAGCGAGAAAAAACAGAAAACTAGCAAAACAATGGACTGTAGCCGCTTGTTTGGGACAAACTGCCTTTGTCCCCAACAAAAGAAATCGCATAACATGAGAGAAACAAAAAACAATGTTTCTGTCTCGCTTGCTCTTAGCTTTATAGTCATAAGTGTATTTCTCTCACGCATTACTTGTCATTTTAGTGCCTCCTCTATGGTTCATTCTCACTCTACGGTTGCTGTAGTTGGAACCATACTCCATAGACTATATACTTATTACGTTGGAACATTCAACGTGAGCGCTGTGGTTTTCACATTATCCGATCCGATATCGGATATCGGACGCCGATAGCCGATATCCGATATCGGATACAATTTGCCCTTTCACATTGTCCGATAAAATCGTTCCGATATCATCATGAGTGTTGCCAGAAATTTTTAGAGAAAACTAAACTAATTTGCCAGTTGATAAAAAAAAGGTATAATTAAAAGAAATCAATTGTTATAAATCATAGTTGTACATGTACATTAAAAATAACTACGATAAAGAAAAACAACTTCAAAAAAGAAAAGTAAAAAGTAAAAAAAGATTTGATATCACAAATTACTGCATATTATTTAGATGTGCTATTTACTAAATAGTTTTGATATCGGTCATTTGTATAACATAATATACTTATGTTAACACATTATAAATTAAATAAATTTATATCAATACTACAACCTAGTATTAGTAAGACAGTGCGCGCACGAGCAACTTTGTCTCCGAAACTTTTTTGTCTCCGCAACTATTTTGTCTCTCCCACCCATGGGCTAGTATGAAAGTGCGCGCACGTAGCGACGCAACTCCCCATACAAATTGATGGGAGAGACAAAATAGTTGCGGAGACAAAGTTGCTCGTGCGCGCTGGCTCTTAATAGTTTTAGTAATACCATGGACGAATATAATTTATATTTGTCTATGGTAATACATATTTTAGCAAGACGTACCTAGGTCATTTAGTCATTTTTTCACTACATACATTTATAAAAGTTCATTTAGTACCTATGATAAATTTATTAAGTGATACAATCTTTGTTCACATTTTCTTTTCTTTTTCTTATTACACTGTAATATCCTAAAATAATATTGTCACTCGTTCAAATATATTTGTAATATGATTGTTGTAATTTCCTGTAAGTTAAAGATACAGAATGTCCAGTTTTTATAATACCTATATGAATGATCTTGATATGTTTTCTTGTTCCTCTTCGTCTTACAAAATGAATGTAAAAAAATTGCTATTGAACATGTAAGAATGTTAATGTGTAAAGATTTTGCAAATACTTGTTTACCTCCGTTTTTATGTACGCATGATAAATATTACTTATCGATTATTTTTTCTTGTCGCTCTTACTGCTGAGTGTTGGCAAAAATAATAACATATGTTCCCAGTGAAAACACTATAAGGAGGCATTTTCATGTATCTTTAGTTAATAAGATTTTTTGTTTTATATATCTCTGTCTTTGTCTCTGTATGTTTTCCAATAAAGAAAATAAAATAAAATAAAAAATACATAAATTATTTTATTGTCATAAACAATTATTTTAGAATTAAGAGTTTTCAAACTTTGTATTCTTTGTTGTAAATTCAAAATAAAAATAAAATCGGTGTGAAATCTCCTCCTTTTTTTGAAGTCGGTTAAAAACAAAGCACTCAATGACAACAATACAATAAACAGCACAACCAACATCCGAGTAGGAGGAGGAGCGAGGCAGAATGAGATAAAATAAAGATGATAGACACTAATTTTTTCGAAGATAGATATTTGAATTTAAGAACGCAATATATTTTTGTTTACTTCAGTTCAGTCAATTGTCGTATATTTTAATACGGCAAATAAAAATACCTGCCGTATAAATCGTATTTTAAATGTCTATAAATACTTAAATGTGTGTTTTCTTAATAAAAAAAGGTTTCTTTTAATAGAAAGGGTTTTAGGTTAAAAGCAAGGAATTTTTTTAAAGATTGAGCGCCCTATAAGACTGAAAATACACAAACTAGTGATTTTTTGCTGTTGGTATACTGCCTTTTCGAAAATTAAGTTGGCAACACTGAACATTATCGTCCGATAGCCACTGGGAATATCGGTGTCGGCTCCGATATCCGATATCGGACCGGACAATGTGAAAGACAGGCACATATTTCATACATTTTACTTTCCTCCGATATCGGATATCGGCTATCGGCTTCCGATATCCGATATCGGATCGGATAATGTGAAAACGCTCGCATTATGCCGCATAATGCGCTCTAGTCACTAGTGCTGTAATTGGAAACCGGGCTTGGAAACCGAGGCTTCATAAGTTCATGCAAGAATCAAGATTTGAGATTGCAATTAGCAAGCTTCATGCTACTCTATGCTTCATGCTTGGCATTTGGCAATTGACATTTAATTTTTAAATCGAATATGATTTTTTAATTATCAAGAATTAGCAATTAATAATTTAATACAGTAGTGCTATTTCTTACGTGTTGAAACGTTATTTTCATTCAATATATTACAATGCTTTTAATAGTTTACAATTTGCCTGGAACTGTAAGTAACTTGTACATCATTTTTTGATTCAGTATAACACTTTTGGTATTTGGTAATATGTATTGGTTTTTATTCATCCCAGATTTCATATAACGAGGTGAAGGATCTATTTAAAAGGAATAGTGGATTGGATGAAGTAATTCTAGATAACCTTGTGGATGACAAGCCCGGTACTAAGCGAGTTACTGTAGGATTGGCGGAAGAAAGCGATGCCGCTATTTTTGTCAGGAAAATAAATGGAATGTACATCAAAGGACATCAGCTCTTTGTCGAAAATGTTCGACAAAAGAAGGTAGGCTCACTTTTATGTTCTAACTTTTCAAATAAAATACAATGTAATATAAAAAAACTCTCAAGAGTTAAAATTATTGTATAATGCAATTTTGTTGATTATCACACTGAAAAAATACAATTTTTTTTAAAATGGGATCTTACTTTTCTTTGTTGTGAATTCATTTTTAAGTTTAATCAAACCTAACCAACATTAATATATTAATAAACATCATTTTAGGCTTCCGAACAACCATACCGATCACTTGCAAGTTATTTACCTGATGCGCAGAAAATCTCTAGTAATCCTGTAAATAATCAATCATATGATGTCAACAGTCAATATAATATGCCTAATCAGCAGTATAACATGGCAAATCAGTTTATGAATCCATATCAACAACTGTTTGATGTAAATATTATGCAATATTATTCGCAACAAGAACCGGTAAGTTGCATTTTTATTTGATTTTTGAATATTAATCATAAACAATTGTTCTCAAGGAGAAAATATGCTGGACGGTATGTTTCTATATAAATGACTATAAAAACAAATAATACACACACATTCAATTGCAATGTGCCCAAACTTTAGATGAATATTACAATAGTGTTTTCAACACATTATTTTATCAAGTGTTTTGTGAATAGGGAAGTGCTTGACCACAATTTTGCTTATGTTAAGCTGAGATGTGGTTTAAGATGGTATGTACCCTAGATGGTACCTGGTCACTCTACACTTGAAGATACTTATATCATTTGTTATGTGTCTACATCGGACGACATAGTGTTGCTTAGATATCACATAAGTTAGATTTAAAACAACAAGATGCACCCACATACACATATAAATGTTCCTAACAGGGTGTTTCATTTTACACTATCTTTATCTACATGGTGTCTACAAAAGGTATGCTTGATGGTCAACATTTTCTACCAATTTGTGCAGTCAACAAGTTAATATTTAGCCTGATTGCTGTACAAATTGATACATTATTGTCTATAAACACAATAATGTAAATTAAACTGTGTCTTGGTGTTGTGGAACAAGGGCCTAGTGCTTTTAGGAAAATTATATAGGTCTGGGTATAGTTCACCCGAGGATATAAATCCATCAATAAAACCTTGTATTCATAGTAATTATTTGTTCAGCATTGTTAAATCAACATGTTACAGAGTTGCTAGAAACATAATATGTTGCGGAGTTGTTAACAACATTGCCAAGGTCTCAATTGTGGGCCGATAATATTCAGACAAGGTTTCCAGCAACATACTTATACGCCATGAAATATCGCACCCTTAGAATTACAACGACGCAAGTGCAAAATTTCGTTAAAATGACTTAAGTATAACAAACACTATAAAAAGTGTTTTGCTATCGTAAGGAACATTGACTCTTTTGTAATTACCATAAATGCCGCTAGATGGAAGTAGCGTCAACGTCAAATTGAGCGAGACTTAAAAACAACAACGACTGATTGGTTAGTTACTCGCGAGGAGCGGGACGAGCTTGTTGCTTCACAGTGCTACATCGACGCTAAGGTAATTAAGCCATTTTTTTTTACTTTTATAAGAGGAACATTGACTCAAATGTAACTTATGTCATTAAAAAAAAAAAAATCTACCTTTTATATGAACAATGACGCTTATTACAATTAGGTCATTGTTCTTCTAGATTACATTATTAATTATTTTTTTTAGGTTGACACATAATGGAGTCACGGGGGGCTAAATTAGTAAGATTGGCTAAGGACCATTGTCGTACTGAGGAGAATGACTCTGTTAATCAAACAGTATCAAAAAAATCAGGTTCTAACATGCAAGAAGTTACGGATTCATTAATTTCATCTGGTTCTGAGATAGGTGACTTTTCTGGAACCAGTTCAGATGAATTTAGGCCATCGAATAACAGAGACAATAGCAGTAGCGAAGACAGTAGTTCGAGTAGTTCTTCCTCTTCTTCTTCTAGTTCGGAAGATGAACATGAAACCAATGTGTCTGCTCCTGAAGCATCTATTGCAACTCACGACTCAACGATTTCTAAGTCACCAGAACCAAAAAAGGCAAAAAAGCGTACCAAAAATCCAAATAATTGGAAAAGAATACGCGCAAAGCATCTTAAAAATAGCGGAAAAGAGTACCTTTCTAGAACAGGCAAGTACATGAGCGGGAAAGCTATGGGGCCCCCATGTTCATTTAAGTGCAGACTTGTTTGTGCCAATAAATTTTCTGAAGAAGAAAGACAAGCTATTTTTAACAGTTATTGGGAATTAGGTAACTTACAGCGGCAAAGAGCGTATCTCAGTTCCTGCATTAAACCACTTAAAGTAGCATACAGACGTATCAAGGTTGATGTCCAGAATAATCAACCTGCAAAGCCTAGAAACCCAAATACAGCATATTATTTACTTATAAATGGGATAGAAAAAAGAGTATGTAAAAAATTTCTGTTAAATACATTAGGCATTGCTGAAAGAACACTTCGCACTGTGATTCACGCCAAAAATGAAGACCTGGGTGCTGCTCCACAAGATAAAAGAGGACACCATAAGAATCATTCCAATCTGCCGGAAGAAGTAAGACAATCTATAATAGATCATATACAATCGATACCTAAAATTGAAAGCCATTATTTGAGAGCTAACACTAGCAGGGAATATGTTGATGGCGGCTTATCGGTATCAGAAATGCACAGAAACTATGAGGTCTTAAGAAGGGAAAATAATTTACCAACTGCACCATACGCTGCATATCTATACATATTCAATACACAGTTTAATATTGGGTTCTTTATACCGAAGAAAGATCAGTGTGACGTTTGCGTTGGTTATAAAAACGCACCCACGGAAGTGAAACCGCAACTTGAGGTCGAATATAAATCACACCTGGAAGAAAAAAGTTTAAGCCGTCTTGAAAAACAAAGAGATATGAATAATGGAAATTTATTTGTTGCCACCTATGATTTGCAAGCGGTATTGCCATGTCCTGTCGGAGATTCTTCCGCATTCTTTTACAAAACTCGACTAAATTGTTATAACTTTACGGTAAATTTCTATTGTTATGCATAAATTAATATTTAGTAATTTATTTTTAAGTGATTCGACTCTTTTAATTACCGATTTTTTTTTAGGTGACCGATGGAAAAAATGGACATACCACTTGTTATTTTTGGCATGAGGGTATGGGTCATAGGGGTGCCATTGAAATCGGATCCTGCGTTTATAAGTATTTAGAAGAATTGGCTACAAAGCATCCTAATTGTGACGTTATTTTTTATTCTGACAATTGCTGTGGCCAGCAGAAAAACAAGTAAGTGACTCCGAAACTGCCTTACTTATTTAGTATTATTTTAAAAGTACTCATTCCTAAATTACTCCTTTCTTTTCAGGTATATTCTTACGATGTATTTTTTTGCTGTGTCGAAATTAAACATAAAATCTATAACCCATAAATTTCTGATTCGCGGTCACACGCAAAACGAGGGTGATACCGCCCATTCTTTGATTGAAAAGTGCATTAAAAAGGAGAGGAAATCAAGTCCAATTTATGTTCCAGATCAATATGTTAATGTCATAAGAAAAGCTAAAAAATCTGGGAACCCGTTTAAAGTGTTTGAATTGAATTACGACAGCTTTTTTGACCTGAAAGTATTAGCAGAGGAGTTAAACATAAATTTATCTAAAAATGTTCATGGCGATCAAATTAAATTGAGCGAATTAAAAGTGGTCCAATTTACAAAGAATAAGAATACCTTTGAATATAAATTATCTTATAAAACTGAAAACATGTTGCAAGCTAATATTACAGTACAAAGAAATTTACGCACTAGCAGACCAACTAGATCGATTGATGAGATATACCTTAAGCCGGCATATAATTCTAAAATACCAATATCTGAACGCAAGAAACAAGATATATTACAATTAATTGAAAAGAATATAGTACCTCATTACTATGCAGAATATTACAGGAACCTATAGTTTAGTATTCTACTATTTTTATTTAATTCTTATGAGACAATGTCATAAGTTCATTGTTAAGTGATTTTTCAAAGGACAAAATAACATTTTTTAATACTGATTATGAATACTGATTATTTTTAGAAGACTGATTATGCTTAATAGTATTAATAAACGTTGATTAATTTAACCTGTGTTTTATTTGCTTTCTTCAAAAAAGTAGCACCTATTTACCATTTTTCCTTTATAACTCAAAAGTTAATAATTTCTATTTGCCAGTTTCAAGTTACAAGCTAACTTTTAATTATATCTTTTCCTTTTTTGGGCATATTATTGAAATAATGATAACTAATTATTTTTAATTTGATAAATGTTGTACCATTACGTCATTGTTCGTCACATTTTTTATTCTTTTACATATATTTCAGTGGTACAATGACTTAACTGTAGATGCCCTGTATTTTGAAAATAATTTAAAAATAAAACTACAAAATACTTAGGCATTATATTTAACTAATATCAAAGTAATAATAACCAAGTACCAGTATTATGTTAACTTTTTATAAATATTGTGTATACAAAAGAGTTATTGAGTAAAATGTAAATTAAAAGTTTCAAATGCATTTTTCTCGATTTGATGGTATTTGCACTTACGTCATTGTAATTATAAGGGTGCGATATGTTGATCAACTGTTGCTCAACAAATGTTTATCGTGAATAATTTATTTTTTTATGTCTAGACGTGCCAATAAAGCATTATTGCATCAGTGGCGCCCTCTTGTTATAGTGGTTAATGCATGAGCCCAGAACCGAGAGGTCCTGGGTTCAATTCCAGGTAGAGATGAAGAAATGTATGCATAATGCCAGATGCATTCATTCATGCCTCACTAGGGGACACCCGTGTCCCTTCACTTTTTTATATTGGTGGCTGCAAATGGCCAATATTTTTAGTGTATGTGTCGTGGCCATATCGTAAATTTGCTCATTTCATGATATGATTGGCCATTTCACGAAATGGTCGCATTTCGTGAAATGGCCAATTTAGTTTGGCCACATCATGATGTGGCTTGAGCAGATCAATGATAAGAAATCGTTCCACGATATGGCCAACTAAACGCGCGGTTTTTTCATGAAATGATCAAAATTATTGATCATATCGTAAAATAGACATTAATCATTGGTAGAGGCGCTGCAAGCTCTGTGTTTATGTGATAAGATGGCGGCCGCTGGCGAAAATTTAATTATTCGCAGTTAAAAACTTCATAATTCGTTTAATAACAATATGAAGAAAGTCATAGCAAAGAATTTACGACTGTTCGAGTAATATGGAAAATGTGGATATCTTATATGTATTGAAGAAAAAATACGTCTTAAATAAAATAATTTAAGACGCATTTTTTCTTTTAGGATATACATATATTTATATATCCTACTATAGTATTATAATTGTTTGTTTTTTAAAAAGCGATCCGCTTCTGGCACTCGCCGGCCGCTGCCGCGGCACGCTCGCTTTGCTCGCTCGGCTCGTGCGTTGTTTATCAAAGTCTAACCTAACCTAACCTGTTTTTTATTGCAAAAACGACTCGCTTTGCTCGCTCGGCTCGTGCGTTGTTTATCAAAGTCTAACCTAACCTAAACTGTTTTTTATTGCAAAAACGATTTCGCTTCTGGCATTCGCCGGCCGCTGCCGCGGCACTAACTTAAATGACATTAAACAAGTTTTTAGAATATTCTGATTTTTTTAATATTTTATGGACTCTTTATATTTTATACGATCTGGCCAAATGTGGATGGCCAAATCGTGAAACGTTGACGATTTAACGATCTGATCAAACTATGTTGGCCATTTCATGAAATGCGACCATTTCGTGAAATGATCGATCATATCATGAAATGAGCAAATCTACGATATGGCCACGACATAGTTATATAAGCTTAAATGTGTTCCCTGGCATTATTCTGAGTACAATCCAAATAAAGACAGTCAAGTTAACTTTTCATAGCTATCTTGATTGTTTTTTAGGTCAGTAACGTAAGTTTCACTGGGAAGCCGGTGAAATAGTTTGGTTTGTCTGTACATTGATATTATAGATGAGCTGGCTGAATAATTCCTTAAACTAGTTGAGGAATATTGGTCGAACACAGTAGTTTGAATTCAAACTACTTATATATGCCAAATAATATTTTTGTTCTTTTAATATTTTCAGTTTTCCATGTTATACTTGAAAACATAAGAAAGCAATATAAGTT
This sequence comes from Colias philodice, assembly GCF_061535455.1. Lineage (NCBI taxonomy): Eukaryota > Metazoa > Arthropoda > Insecta > Lepidoptera > Pieridae > Colias > Colias philodice. The sequence continues at coordinate 4,307,081 of NC_143112.1, forward strand.
CTTTTATAAAATGTTCACAGAATACAGTGGTACAATCCACACCCCAGGCAGCTCAACCAATGCAACCTTCTTTGTTTCAAAGTAATGTTCCATATTATCAACAAGCTCAACAACAATTTCAACAAGATGTGGCGGCTTATCAGCCAAAGAATATTCGAATTTCTGTTCCAAATACTCAATACCCTCAACGGCCCGCAGAAACGTTACGAAGAAATGATGACATACCAAAACCACAACATAGCTTCCAACGGTCATTTGGTGACAATAACAAGCAAAGTTACCCAAATGACCGCGATAGGAAAAGTGGTCGCGATCGCGATGTCAGCTATGGACGTAACGATCGTCGTGATGATAAGAAATTTAACTACGAACGTGAGACGAAATTTGATCAGAATAGGAGCCGTGAGCGCTCGGACTATGACGAAGCAAAAGACAAAGGACGTTCTGATTATTCAAAATCGGGGCCATACTCTATTGATCGCAGGAATTTTGCTGATACGGAACCCGACTTACGATCACGAATTGATGACAAAGTACGCCAAAAAGATTATACAGGATACGATAGCAAATCTGTGTATCGCGAGAAAACGCAATCGCGTTTTTCTAAAAAAGATGCTGGACCATCTGCAAGAACTAGATCTAAACTGACTACAAATTTTAACCAATTTGTTAATAAATTAATAACCAAAACCAACACGCATACCTCCGATCGTGACTCACACCGAGACTCATCTACTCGTAATGATCAAAATCAGGGTGGTAATATGAAGCGAAAGTTGGAAGCGCCACAACAATCCAAACCAAAAAAGTCCACTACTTTCGCTGTACCACCGAAGCAGTTCGTCGCACCCCCAGCTCCAACTGTGAGCGGCAACGATAAGAGTACAAAGAAAAAATTGAAGTTTGAGGAATTGGACAATACCCAGAAAATGAACAGATTTAATACATGGGTTCACCAAGTCGCAGCTGACTTGGCTAAGGAGGTGATAAAATCCGCAGGCGGAGTACGTCATCCAGCTATAGTAGCGGAACTCAAAAAGTGTATCATTTCACGGATATTCGTTATATACGACCAGAGATTCGCATACGCGATGCCGCAAATTGTGAAAGATTATAGAAAAATGTATAACACGCAGGATGACTATAAGTTTTATATTGAAGTGCGGGATAAGGTCGCCGAAAATGCGAAAATAATAGCAAGTGAAGGTACATCGCAAAACCAACAAATACTGGAGGGTGATAGTCGAGTTGACGCGACGTCGGGTGCAAATGGAACAACTCCAGTAGAATCGTCTCAAATTAAATCGACACCACAATCGCAGCCTACGTTTCAAAAGAAAATGCCGCCAGCCGGGATGACTACCCAAAATAAAGTATCAGGTATTTATGAGCTACATTCCTATGGACAACATTAAAATAGGCAGATTTTGTTTTCTGGTTGTATGTTGTGTTTATGTCATATATATTATTTTATATGACATGGAACATGCATTTTTTGTACATTGTTTATAAACATTTCTTTATTGAAATTCAATTAAATAAAGAAGTAATGAAGAAGGTTATTAGGCAATAGCTTTATAGGGTACCTATTATAATAAGAAAGTTCCATTCAAATTAAAGACTTAATGAATACAAACAGAATTGTATTCATAAAAAAGCTTTGATTGATTATCACATCTATGAAAACATATTATGTCTATGTGAACACAATCATGTACAACATCTATAGAAAAGGACATATCCTTTTCTATATGTTGTCCTCTTGTCAAATATGACTTGACATTTTTTTTGTTTTTTTCCATAGTAGTAAATTAATCTATGTCTTAAAGAAAACCATGACGGAATGTTGCTGTATGTTTTTCTTGAGTAATTTTTAAAATCAAAAAATTTATAAACAGTTTGAATGCGATAAAATCGGAAGCTTTCTGTATCTGTATTATTATTTTAATTCAATAAAATAATTATCAGGTAATACAATTTAAATAAAATAACTATATATAACTCTTATTTAGAGTTAGTGATTGTCCGATTAAATTGTTTTGATCGCAAGTTTTATTTCCTTATAACCATCATCAGCCAATATACGTTCCCACTGTTGGGACACGGGCCTTTGAGGGTACAGGGCATATAGTCCATTGAAAAGTTACATTTGGGGTTGCATTTTTTAGAGGACGCAATTTTATTTTTTTGATGTGTAGGTGGGGTCAGTGTGAAGCTATCACCAAGTTTGTGGGGTCGCCACCCTTGTCCCACGGCCGCAATCTTGAAAATAGCGGTTGAAATGGTTTTTACGATATATCTCTTAAACTATTAATCTGATAAAAAAAAATTGTTACCATTATTTGTTGCAAATTAAATTCTCTACAACTTTGGTCCAGTAACTTTTTGTCATAGAACTATAAATAAAAAAGTTATAAGCGAAAATGTTCAGAAATTAGAGCTATTTATATTTTTCAACGTGCTATGGAAAGGGCTATGCTCGGTGTTTCCCTACGAGATCGAATCAGAAATGAGGAAATCCGTAGGAGAACCGGAGTCACCGACATAGCTCGCCGGATTAGCACGTTGAAGTGGCAATGGGCAGGGCACATAGCCCGTAGAACCGATGGCCGCTGGGGCAAAAAGGTTCTGGAATGGAGGCCACGAACAGGACGACGAAGCGTGGGACGACCTCCCACAAGATGGACAGACGACCTGGTCCGAGTGGCAGGGAGCCGCTGGATGCAGGCCGCCGGTGACCGGTCGTACTGGAAATCCTTGAGGGAGGCCTTTGTCCAGCAGTGGACGTCCCACGGCTGAAACGAAATATTTTTCAATAAAACTTTTTTTTATCATTTTACGAAGAAATGATATCAGACCATTTTTGTAGATTGTTTTTCGAGGAACAACTTTTATATACAACATTTTTTCATTACGTCAATAGGTAAGGTTTTACAGCGCTCGGAAGTGATTACTATTTTTCAGTAGTCTTAACTATACAGTTACATACAATATTATGTGTACTAATAATAATTTGTCATCAGTAATTGTTTTTTTTATTATATTATTTTTAATAATTATTAATATTGCACTAATAGTTAATTATTGACTCTTTTCCCCACCACCCAGGAGGAAGTCTGGAAGCGTGTTTTTTTTTTACGTCGAAAAGCAGGGCTGAAATGTTTTGCAGTGTGCTTCCATTGTTCTGGAGTCTGGGAAAAGAGCCAATAGCCAATATATTATGTATAGTTCGTACTGAAAAATAGCACTCACTTCCGAGCGCTGTAAAACCTTACCTATTGACGTAATGAAAAAATGTTATATATATGAAAGTTGTTCCTCGAAAAACAATCTACAAAAATGGTCCGATGTTATTTCTTCGTAGAGTGATAAAAAAAAGTTTTATTGAAAAGTATAAATAGCTCTAATTTCTGAACATTTTCTCTTCTAATTTTTTTATTTATTGTTCTACGACAAAAAGTTACTGGACTAAAGTTGTAGAGAATTTAATTTGCAACCAATAATGTTAACAATTTTTTTTATCACATAAATAGTTTAAGAGATATATCGTAAAAACCATTTCAACCGCTATTTTCAAGATGGCGGCCGTGGGACAAGGGTGGCGACCCCACAAACTTGGTTTTAGCTTCACACTGACCCCCCCTACATATCAAAAAAATAAAATTGCGTCCTCTAAAAAACGCAAGGTTAGGCCTAAAAAATGTAACATTTCAATGGACTAATAATCCACCACGCTGGCCAAGTGCAGGTTGGCAGATGTCACAAGTCGTCGAACTTTTGATTCTTTGGTTTCACGATGTTTTCCTTCACCGTTCGAACAGTGGTAATGTTATCACGTGTGCAGATAAATTGAAAAATCAATTTATTTCCTGCACGCTAGCGAGGTCTCGAACCACTGACTTATAGAAGTGCGAGGTACTCCACCACTGCATTTCCTTGTGTTATAAGTGATTTTTTATTTCTGTGTTATAAGTATCAAGCTTCAACATTATTTGAGCTGTGTAATGTGTATGTCAAATAATGATCATGTCAATAACTTCACTGTATGTTCCGTATCTGGTGTTACATTGTCTTATGCTCAATCATCGAGATATATGTACTACTAGAGGGGTTATTCCAAACAAAAACATTGCGCGCGGCCGATGTGGTGGGGTACGTGTGGAACGAGCGGGGCGTGGCTTCAAGTTCAAAGAATAAGCAATGCGTGCAGATGCGACACATTGTGCAATCTGTTTACTCGGTACTATCTGGTGGTACTGATACTAGGGAATTAATAAAAAGAGGATTTTATATTAAACTATGTATTTTAATTTCCTTTAAATAATATCAATTTAGTAAACTTTTGTCGTTTTGTGTAGTAATCAATAGTTTTATCAGATTTTGCTTCATGATGTAATCGAATTTTGGAGTATTGGTTTATAATAGCCCTAATTAAATGGATACGATGATTCAATGTTGATGGCGTTTACGTATAAGAAACTCACATTTTGAAAAATCTCACGTGAGATTCGGGGATGGGGGAGGGGGTTGAATAAAATCTCACGACATCTCACCAGGGGGGGAGGGAGTTGCAGAAAATTAAAAAAAAACACCTCACGTAATTTATGGACGCCCCCTTACTCGATCACAATTTTTGTAACGAATGTGAAAGACGAAACAATAAATACGCAAAGCGGCTTTTACTATAAACGGAACTACATTTAAAAATATACTTTATTTATTGAGTTATAAGGTTGCTTCCATTCTGTTTATTTACATTCTCAAAAACATCAATCGCGGCAGAGGCGGCTTGCGACAAAGGCGGCTTGTGTCAAAGGCCTCGGCGATATCATTTAAGAACATAATATTATGTACTTTAGGCAAACTTGTAATAAGATCTATTTTACTTTCTTATTAGTCCATTTGACAAGGATATTGGGTAAGATACCTATTGGAATAATTTTATTATTATGTATGTACTTATTAAATCCGCGAATAAAAAAAATTTTTAGTCGCGAATATAGAAATTGGGTCGCATTTTTTTAATCCGCGAATAGTGAAAACGCGAATAAAGGAAGCGCGATTAAGGAACTTTTACTGTATTAGTTTCTGTGAATGTTGTGTTTATTTGTAATTGTTGTGCATAATAATTTATAAATCCTATTGGAACAACTGTTGATGAACCTTTTTTTAATAAATAAAAATAGGTAAATAAATAAATATTACTTAATATAACCTACCGTTTTACTTTGCGTAGTCGGGTAAAAGTATAAATATTTAGGTACTACACCACGGTAATCTTTCCTAGTATATATTGTATATTCATAGTTAAAAAATCCAGTTACATTTTTTTAACAGACTCATCGATAATGTCACGTCTGTGCTGTTAGTCTATGAAAAATGGCGCGAAACGCAGAACGCGTGGTGATTTTTCGCAAAATGATAACAATATTAGTAAAATGCATGACTTACTCATAATAAGGAAACTTACTGGTGAAAAGTCACTCCTCGGGCTTTGTTTGTATTATAGGAACTGTTAAAACAATATCTTAGCACACATGAAGGCATTTTGAACAGAGCAATATCACGTGTTGACGCGGCAAGCGGGGGGCACAGTCCGGCACAGACTAAAGAGACTTGTGATTCTTGCCTCTAGCTCGTGTTAAAGAGAGTGTAGTAGCGATCGCCTCTCTAGTACGTAGTACATACTATCTCGATGTGCTCAATGGAATTTACTGTTGAATACGCTGAAATATATTACGTTCCCAAAAAATAATAAAACAAGAAAAGGACGTAACAGGCGATTTGATTTTTTCTTAAACTGTATGTTTACATCGCTGTGCTAGCTTCACGCAGCTGGTAAATACAGCAATCGTGCAGATTACAAAGCAGTGCTTTGGCAGCCAGGGGTGTACAAATAGAGTTTTAAGAAATTATCAAATATGTAGAAAAAAAATGCGTCAAAGATATTATTTTTTACGCATCAACGTATGAAAAACTGTTTTCTTTTGATGGTAGTAGACTAAATCTTTGACATTTTGTATATCATACTGCCCAGTTCTATTTAATTAGAACTCCAAATGCATACTTTTTTCTAATTTTGTAAGATTTTTATTGAAGCTCCGGAATTCTTTACATCATATTTCCTTTGATTTGCTTCACACCATGGCAATATTATTGTATTTTATATTATAAGATTGCTAGATGCCTTCCTATCAGGCATAATAATAGCCCTCCAGATCATAATCGATCTTTCCGGCCAATTTCAACTAAGACTAGCCAACTCAAGAGTTATATTATAGTGCACTAGTTTACGCGCAAACACAAGTGCAAACATTATGGTCCCATTGAATAATCAACTTGATAAATGGAACGAAAAAATGCCGAATATTCAAACACCGATAAATTTTGAGACGCTTTATAGAAGTAGTTAAATATAATTAACAACAAAAGTATAAAGGATGTCTTTAAATATGGTGATATTTGAGTTAAAGTAACCGATGCTAATTCCTTCACTTTTTTATCGCAACAGTTTCTGTTTCCAAGAAACGGACGACTTCAGTTTCTATACGCTTAATGTATTTGGATTTGGTTTTGAATATAAAAGAACCTCACATGCTAAATACAAACAATTGTACAAATTAACAGTACTATTTATCTCCTACGTCACGGTATAAGATTCTCCGAGAAAAGTCCTTCGAGTCGGTTCCTTTATTATGAGTAAGATTCAAAGGGGTAATTTGCTGAATTTACTTCATCATTCTTTATATGTAACTAGCGGCTTCGCCCGTGGTACATATTTAAGTTTTCTCTACATAAAAACCATCCTCGTACTTCAAGGAATATAATAAAAAAAGAATTATCGAAATCGGTTCAGCCGTTCTCGAGTTATGCGCTTACCAACACATTTTGCGATTCATTTTTATATATAAGAAGATGTGTAAAAGTATTTACACGCTGTGTTTACCTATTAGTAAGTGTAAAAAATTGTACTTTCATTTTGGTATTTCAATTTTAAACAAACGTTAGTAAACCAATAAATAAATATTGTCAGTCGTTCGAAATCGCGATCAAACTCTAAGACATAAAATTTTTAAGTATATAATATTATATATGCTACTTTTTAACAAATATATATTCAAGTTTTGTATTTTTTCATAGGACCCAGGGAACAAGCTGCTACGAAGAGCGCAACGCCGTACGTTAATCAGTTAAAACCATCTGCTCCTGGCAAACTACCTTCATATCCCGGTGGATTAGGTTCGTTATTATTTAATTATTTATATTGTATAAATTATAAACAATTTTTCAAAAAGTGGATTATTTTTACAGATCGACAATTTTTTTCTATAAAGTATAAAGTTTATAGTATAATATGTAGTAATGAATAGATTCATTTTTTTAATAATTAAAAATAGATATCTATTATACTAATTAAGTACCTATAGTCCTTTCCACATAAGATGATTTCTGTGACACATCGATTTTTGACACGTGTAGAGATGTCTTTACTGAAATCATATCAATTGTTTCCGATAATCGATAATATTTTATATGGAAATGAAATCGATTTGAATAAAGTACCAAAATTACTTTTTTCGGCATTTCGCCAACAATTAACTAAGGAAACTTAGCAAACAACAGCAACAAAAAGTCAACAATAACAATTATTAACAATAACAGAATACCACGTAAAGTATCAACATAAAAATGCAACTTGTATACAAGGCTGACGCACTTGTACAGACGATTGACTCGATTGACAAACGATCACAAGATGGGTGCCGATTATATGATTTTCCAACTCTATGATTTTTCAACGATCCATTTCATGTACACGAATTGCGTAGGTATTATATTTTTGTGTTATTTTATTTTATTTTTCATTATATTAAACTAAACAATACTGTTTTTTATTTATAAGCTTAAGATGTTTCATTTTTATATTTTTGGTAATAATGCCGCCATAAAATAAAAATATTATGCACTAAAATTATTTTGGCGTTTTAAACATAAAATACGTAATTCGGAACACGATGAAGTGTCACAGGAATCATCATATCTGAAAAGGACTATAATTACACAGTGTAAAAAAATAACATTTATTTTTCTTCTTACAGATAAGAAAAAGTACAATGGTGAGTACAAATTGATACTTTTGGATCCATCATTTGCATTGTTATTGTTGAGCTTTCTAATAACACACTAAGAAATTGTATACAAATATCTGTCAAATTTTTATAATATGGATACAATACAGGTGTAAGACTCGTACACGCGCTCTGTGTGCGTTAAGTTTTTTGTTAACTAAAACAAAATCAACAAAACCACTGCTTGATTGCGAGATTTCGATTTCGATTGAAGATTTTTATCAAATATTCTTTGTTACTTGTGAAAAAGTGTTCCTTATAAAAAATTATTCCTTATCGTAAATCATTTTTAGTTTATGGTGCTAAAATAATAATCTAAATTGGATTCATGCTTATTGTTAAATTGAGAATAAATACTATTTTACAGAAATAAGGTTAAAAGCAGCTGAACAGTTCTTCGAGGAAGATAAAATAGGACAAAACTTAAACGAAGTTGACCGCAAAGCACTGAAAACAGAAATAGCCGAGTTATGTAAAGTAGTGAGTATCTATATTTATTACATAATATTTTTACTAGATGAGGGTAAATAATCGGGTCTAAAGTCACGTAATAAACCAAATAAAGTCGAAAATGAATTTCGAAAAATGAGTTAACGGATTGCATTTTAAAATATCTTTCCACTATAGATATTTCGTTTATAAGTAAATAAACAGTTTGTAAAATATATTAGTGTTTAAAATAAAACATTTTTTTTTAGGTAACTGCAGCCTGTGAAGAAGTTGACAAAGAAAATTGTGTAGAGAGTAAACACAGATGGGCTAATGTAAGGAAAAGTATTGAAAAGGTAAGTGCACGCAAAACTGGTGGAACCTATGGGTGTCTTAAAGCAGTATTATATCTAGTGTGGAAAAGTGACAGTGCTATATAGGATACTGGAAATAATACTGCTTTAAGAAATAATGGTCATGAGATGTATTTTCTATAGTGAGATTTGCTTACCAATTAATATATTAAACGTTCTATGATTAATAATGCGTTGAATTAAGTAAAAACGTGGTATTTTTATAAAGTGAACGCATTTTTTCTATGTGTTGCTTACATGCTAATTTATCGTCAAGTGTGTTATAAATTTTATATGCAAAAGTCAAAGCCTTTTTTTTACGAATTTGTAATTTTATTTTACGCCTCAATTAACGAGATTTTGTGTACGATTTCATTTAATGTATACAATTGTTGACATATTGTGTGACTGTGAAAATATATACTATGAATAAGACCGCCTGTTGTGTTCTTTTATTGACAGATTGTCTATTTGTATTTATCTCTGTGACGAAAATAAAGAATTTTTGATTGATTGAAATGTTTATTTCTTATAGATCGTATCAGTACAAGTTGCTGAGAGAATGTCCAACTCGCCGAGCTTCCTAAAAGTACGCATACAGTTCAGACCGAAGAAACCGAACCGAGAGATTTTGGAAAAGTTCCTCATGGAATATGGCGTTGTCAGCTTGAAAAACTCCAAGAGAGCGAATATGTTTATAGCTGGTTGCAAGTGTTTCAATGGATACGATAGACTGTGCAGTCTTAAAGAGGCTGTTGTTGGTAAGTCGTTTTATAAGTAATATTACTTTAAAAATTTCTATCGTGAAAAAAAAGGTATGTCTGTTGGTTAGTCACCAATCTATCTATTCTATTATAATAGAGTTGCAGCAGTACTATAGTACTGCTGCAACTTCAAACACAGATACTCGATACACTTTTTGGTGGTAAAAGCATATTTTCAAATAGATTGAATTGTTTTTTGTTGAATCGGACCAAACATATAATATTTTCTCTTGATTGAACAATAGATTAGTCATAGAATTTTCTTATTTCGTTATCGTAAGCGGTGAATTTGTTCATGTTGCTTGTAAAATCTTAATCTTATCTTAATATATATAAATCTCGTGTCACAATGTTTGTCCTCAATGGACTGCTAAACCACTTAACCGATTATAATAAAATTCTCACACCATGTGCAGTTCGATCCAACTTGAGAGATAGGATAGTTAGGTACCACGGGCGAAGCCGGGGCGGACCGCTACTAGTCTTCTAGTATAAATTATTAAATACGTAATTTTTATTACAGATGAAAAACACTTAATCATCAAACCGTTCCAACTTTGCGGACCACCGCTAAAGGGTAAATTGAAAGCGAAATATGGGAAAAATCAGAATCAAGTTAACAACGGGGACGATGATGATGATGATGATGATGATGACGATGATGGTGATGAGAATGATGCTCAATGTGACAATAGTAACGAAAATAATGAAGTTTCTGACCACGATAAGAGCGTAATGATTATAGAAGAGAAACATGATATAATTCAAATAGATGATACAGACGGCGCGGAGGGAGAGAATGACGAAGCTATGGAAATTGAAAAGGATATTAACGAAATATGCAAAGAATTCGTTCATAATATCAATGAAAATAACAGTGAGATTCAAAATAAGGATATCAATGAACAATCTAATACGATCAACGATAATAATCAGTCACAACCTAAAGATTTGGCTGAAGAAACTACTAAAAATGATACTAATGAAGACCCAGAGAATACTCAAGACAAAGAAACATTCCATGATCTGATAGTAGGTGATGACAGCTATGTGATTCTTGATGATGTAGACGATGAAAATAAAAACGAAACAATAACTCAAGAAACTTTACAAGAAGTAATTCAAAATACTGATATAACTGAGGAGGATTTGGAAGATTTTTAAAAACAATTGTTCAGTTGTGTAACTATTTATTATAAATACGTTACATTATATATTAAGATATTTAAGTTGAACTTAATTGTAAGATATGCTAAAATATTGCCTTCTTAATAAAGGTCTTAAATATAATAATAAAAACTATTTTAGTGCGCTTCCCTCTGCATATTCTTATTTCTGAAAAGAAATTGAAATAAATTAATCATTTGAGCAGCTAAGAATTAAAAGCTAATAGTTGCTATTAATTTTTTACTCTATGACAAAATATACCGATAATTAAGCATGTGTACCGAGCTCACGTGTCAGAAGTGAAACTTCTTTTGCAAGATTCAAAGCTACCAAAATCGTCGACATGATGTGACGGTATTGCCATGTTTCACCTTCAAATTTTACTCTCGACGCGCCTAAAGATTCACTTCAAAAATAAAAAAAAGTAGGGTCAACCGGGGCAAATGCAACTATGGGGCTATGGCAACTAGTTATCATAACTAATTTATTAGAGTTGTTGTAATATATCGCCACCTATGATTCAATAACTCAACGACTAATAAATCTTACAAGTAATAGATGGTGCCACTACGATGAAAACTATTTGATTGATAGGCCATTGTGTCAAACCGCTATTTTGAAGTTGGTGTGCGTAAAAACAGGTGTCGAGTTTTACAGACAAAAAAATTGTTTAGGAGTGATTTTTTGCAGGTGTTTTTGATTGGACACGATTATCACAAGCCGTTAAGCTTATTTCATTTATATTTTTAGTGCGTTAGTTGACTCTATTTTGTGTTATTGATGCAGTTACAATTGCCTCATGAAAATTTCACTGTGGGGTTATTGCAACTGTGAGGTTAGTTACAATAGCCCCTTATATTTTTGTATGAAACTAAAAACACTAGTGATGTGACAGTGTCGATATTTTTATTATGTATCCTTCTTGGTAGTCAAATATACTTTCTTTATGATTAATTAAAGAAGAACCATCGATTATTTCTTCGATATTATACCCAGAGACGGGTTCATAAGTAAAATTCAAATTAGATAAAAAAGCGTGGTTAAAGAATATAACTAAAAACGATAGGTAGGATAGTTCTGTGATTGTTCAAGTAATTTTTAGTAAACGGTTGATTAACTAATAAACGTATTTTGTTTGGTTTACGTTTTTAACAATATTTAACACAAAGAATATTATTTGTTCTGACCAAAAACTAAAATTGACTTAGTAGGTAGGGGCACTGTAATTTTTTTTTGTTGCGATTTAAAGTGGTAAATCAAAGTACATGAGTTTTTCCTCTAAATAATGCGGCGCCATCTACGATCGCTACGTTATTGTAGCAATAGTTTCCTAATACCACAGACTAATAATAATATACTACGTATCTAATACACAATAGTACGATACAAATCACACGCAGAATAATAAAAAAATATCGATGAATACGTTTTTTGCATTCCCCACACTAATTCTCTAACAAATAGTTGCATTTGCCCCACAATCAGAAAAATAAGTTTTTTTCTGAAAACTAGTCCTTGCTACGCGGTAATACAGTTCAAAATCCTATGAATAACATGAAATCTCATAAATATATTCTAAATTCGTTGTTTTATATGAAATAGAAGAAGAGCTATGGCAGTTAGTTGCATTTACCCCCGACTAGGGGTTAATGTAACTTTTTCTACCAATTTTAGGAAATATTCTCACTACCAGTTATTTATAAGACTACTTTATTGCTTGATTGGTTTAAAATAATCTTGAATAAATACAAAAAACAATAAATGGGTCAAATAAATGACCAAATATAAAAGGAGATAACTGCAACCGATCAAACTTGAAACTTGTTATTTTTTAGTTGCATTTGCCCCGGTTGACCCTATATAATTACATTTAACATCGCAGTCTTCTGTCCAATCGTCTAAATCATGGCTCAGCTCGTGAATAGGCAGGTCTAGAGGGTCGACGTTACTGCTGCTGACTTGGGAGCTAGTCATGTCAGAATTAGTAGAGTCTGGAATAAAAATATTAAAAAGATATTATGTATTTGCATTGACGTAATATAAGCAACTAGACTCGCAATTTTAAGGTGAACGCACACTTATCCGAACTAGTCGAAGCTAATGATTTCTCACACATGCGCAGTGAATGAATCAATAACGTTGAAGAAATCGTTATAACCACGCCTATATTAGCATCTGTATGTTTATGTGGTAGGTACTCCTTTTGAGTAAGCTTTTCAATGTTATATAAAATTAAATGAAATTAACATATTGAGTATGATTTTGAATCTAGTTGTTTATGGTATGTCAATGAGAATTTTTCACTTTTATTTGAAGGTACTTCTGAGAATTGTATATAGAACTTGTTTTAAGTTGTGTATCGCACTGATATTATAAAAGTATTGACAATTATTTTTATTTCCTATATGTCTATAATATAAATGTTTCATTATAATAGACATTATATATCTTTAATGAAAAAAAAAAAAACTTAAAAAAAAATTGTAAATGTGTTCTGTATGTATAACTCTTGGCAAGTAATATTCGTAAATGATAATAATTCCATCACATTATGTAATATACAATCTGGATAGATATTTTTGCTCTGGAAACCCATATCATTTATTATGACACATCTTTTATATACATATAAGTTTCTCAAGCTACATCACGACATTAACGACATTTTTTGTGCGTCCAACGACGAAAAACACATTTTACAAACGGCATTTACTTGTCTATGGTTACAAGTAAAAAAATGGCGTTTTCCAAGGCAAATGTGCTTGGTCGTTATTAGAAAAGTATAAAGCCGTATATTCAATACGCACAAGACATATCCTAGGATATGATAATATTTATATCATGTTGTAGTTTGAGAAATATGTATATTTTTGACCACTTTATCGGCGTATTGACTTTGCAAATAAATAAAATTACTGGGCATGAGCATTAGCTACCCGTTTCTTACAAATCCGCCTGTGAATGTTAGAACAAATTAAAATCAAGGTGATATAAATATTTGAACACTGTTTGGAACTACAGTAAAAGTAAATAGTAACAAGTGTACAGCAGAATCAAAACCTTTTTTAAAGACAATTGATTCTACGGCTTCACTTAAATACCTGTTTCTTGCTGGCCAAGTTGTTTAGATTCTTGCTGAAGCTCTATGGGAATCTGGCCATTCCTTATCATAGCTTTAAGAGTTAAAACGAACCTTTCGTCTGAGAACATAGGATAAACTTCTCTGTACATAGCTACAATTCTTTTCGTGTTAAATATTACCATGCCGTTTAAAACATGCAATATGCGTTGTTTTATGTTCATGCGCAACATGGCATTAAATAGTGGTCGTGTCTCTTGATCTATATGAATTCTAATGATGTTATTCATCTCTTTCCCGATTATTCGGCAAGGCCAGTATAATTTACAGCCTCGATTTTCGCCAGCTTTGTTGTTTTGATCTTGGGGTCGCTTACGCTCTTTTTTTTGAGTCTTTTGTTTTTTAGGTTTTTTGACCGGGACCTCGCTCTCCTCTGAAATGTCCGTGCTTGGCCCGGCATTCTGTGAAATACATTTATTCCATAACGATTAAGTTAGGAAACTGTAAAAGCGATATCACACTTTGCAATGATGAAAATCAGACTTTCTTTAGTCTTACCGTAAACGGGAATAGATTTATTTATGCAATAATTCCCGTGCATATTATGGTAAACGTCTGATTTCATCAAAAATAGATATAGAAATGACAAATCAAAGCCAAATAGGACCATTTCAGATTGGAGTATTCTAGCGAAAACGTTTGTTAGTAACTACCTATACAAATTGTTGTATGAAACATTTTAAAATAATGTTAACTGTGTTGCAACAAGTAGTAGTCTAAAAGAATGTACAACCAGTGTTTAAAAAATAACAACAAATAAATTAACAATAGTTAGAAACAAAAAATTTAAATCATAAAATCAAAGTTTTAAATTTTAAGTAAATTAATTGCATTGCTAGTCAAATATAAAAAAAATCATAATCTATACTATAATATTATAAAGCTGAAGATGTTGTTTGTTTGAACGCGCTAATCTCAGGAACTACTGGTCCGATTTGAAAAATTTTTTAGGTGTTAGATAGCCCATTTATCGAGGAAGGCTATAGGCGATATATCATCACACTCGGACCAACAGGAGCGGAGCAATGCGGGTGAAACCGCGGAGCACAGCTAGTATCCTATAATTCTCTATTTTTCAAGACTGTCACTTACTTGCAGCATTTCCAAACGTTTTTGTTCCATAATAAGTTTCTGTTCCGCCTCAACAAGCATTCGTTTTCTGTTTGTCAGTTCTATCTCCAACTAAACATACAATTTAAAAACAACTACTACATATAATATTTTAATTCATAAAACATAGTACTTACATCTAGACGCATATAATTTTGAATAATCATCATCAATCATTAATATTTTGAGTTATCATTCAAAATGTTAGCATGAAATAAGTTGTCTAAAAAGCATGTAAATGACTACAATTTTTAATCAATTATTTGGAAGAATCAATATTTCTGGTAACTAACAGAGAAATAGCCAACTACACTTTATAGAAGCATGGTGAATCTACTATTTACCCAACTATTGCAAAGGATAAAATTCTGTACATGGGAATGAACATACATTCATATGCATAAATAATTTGGAAAATCCAAAAGTACACGCCTCATAATTTTTTTTTTAATAATTATTTATTAATTATTATTTTTGTTTATTTAATAACAATTAAACCACATCGAATCAGACCCTGAAAAATGAAAGGGTTCTATTCCTGAGCATACTCAAGCGTAAGAGAAAAAAAAAGACTCGATTAGTAAAGTATTTCGGTCGCTATCGTGTTAACAAGAAAATCCTCCGCACATACAGACACGGACGTCCAAGACAGAACTTTATTAATCTGTTTTTTAACTAGTTTAAATAATAAAAATGACATCAAAAATATCATGAATGTTAAAAATAGAGTTTTTTCTTAATATGTGTGTGTATGTATTATCTTACAAGTGCAATGTATGATACATAAAGACATTTTAAGTTTGAAAAATCAGATGTTTTGCGCGAAGTGACAGTAGTACCCACCTCAATGCTTCGCTTATGAGGCGTGCAAAAATAATATTATATATATAAAAGTACATGCTTAAAATCTATAACTAATTAACCAAAAAAACTACTAAATCTATAATTTCACTACACTCAACTATTTTGAATTTTTTTTTTTTACTATATTAATTTATTACAAAAAAGTGAATATTGTAAATATATAATATATGAGTAAATCTATCTTGCAATTATTAATTGAGTGAACAACATAATATGATGTCTGAGATTTTTAAAATTTAATAAAATATTCACATATTCATATTAAAAAGAGTTTATTATTTATCAATATTATTTCATATTCACAATATACAAATTTTGATATTCCATAAAAAATAAAGATTATACTTAAATGCATAACCAAAAATCTTACCTCAATTTTGGAGAGTTCCTCATTAATATGAGGACTTCGGGATCTCACCGGAGAATATGCCCTCTGGTGTTCCACCGGCCATTGCTGATTCTCCTCATAATCATTGTTTTCCTGAGGTATGGCTTGATCATCTTTCATGAAGCACTTTAGTAAGTATATCTGTTGGTCTGTATGTTGGAAAGGATAATCCTGAAGGGTCGCTACAGCCTTCTCTGCAGCGTCGCGTGATTCAAAGCGAATCAACATCTGATTGGACGAATCCGGAGCTGTACTGAGCGATTCTATCCAGAATTTTACTGGTGGCCGTTTGAAAACGAACTGCCCCAGGAAATGCACCATTTTCTGCTTCTTTACCTTTATTTCAATGAACATAACGAGATAAGCATGAACATATTTATAATTTAAGATTTCTAATTACATTTTGGAAGTTAAACTTTAAACAGGCGTTAATTTTTGCTAGTTGTAGCTGTTTTGTTAAAACAATACTTACTGTTTTCGGAAGACCGCTGACAATAACATAATACGGCATATTTATGAATCGATTTTTATTGCAACAAGAATTACAAGAATACTGTTACTGAATGTGTGGGCGGTCCTTTTTAATGTCCCTTCTTTGGTAATTTCTCAGTACCGTACCTTTATATTGTAAATTTCCACATACAATATTGATACAATACAAAGCAAATGCAATGCAATTAAAATGAATTATCAACACAGCGAGCGAAAAGCGAAGAAAATGTCAGTCGAACTCGTTACCATAGACTATATAAATACATAATACCTCCGCTAGGACGTAGAGGGAGAATGTACTAGAGATCACATCGGCGTATACCCGAACGAGATGGCGAATCCTTACGTCAATGTTGCCAACTATTACAAAAACTTTTTATCCGAAAAACTGGCAAAATATCTATAAATGTTTGGGTATTTTTTTGTAAGATAGGTTTATGAAGAAAAAGACAGATTTGAAAAGATTTTGTTATTTATTAACTTAACTAGCGACCCGCCCCGGCTTCGCACGGGTGCAATGCTGATACTAAATACACTACAGAAAAATTATGAACGTTGTATATAAAAACATAGCGGCCCGCTCCGGCTTCGCACGGGTATAAAATATATAGCCGGGCGGCTGGCCGGTACCGCGGCAAACGCTACGTCCCGCAATTTTTAAATCTATACTAATATTATAAAGAGGAAAGGTTTGTATGTATGTATGTATGTATGTATGTATGGTTTTCACGCATAAACTACTGGGCCGATTTTGATGAAATTTGGCACAACCTTTTATTGCGAAATATGTACCACGGGCGAAGCCGGGGCGGACCGCTAGTATATATATATATATTCACTGTTGTATTGTATTGGTTCTTTTTCCACACCACCTGTGAGGTAAGAACCTTAGGTGCGTTTTTTTTAAAGAGGTATCCCCAGTAGGCCTAGTCCTCCTTTTTGGCATGCATCAATATCTGGAATAAATCGGACATAAGGTAGTTTATATTATATCTTATTATATAATTATTATATATAATTATAATATCTATTTATATTATATAGAAAAAAATTTGGACTTTGTATGGAAATCTGTCAGCTGATTAGCGAAGTTTCCTTACAAAGTCCAATTTTTTTTTACGAATTCAGCAAAGTTGTAGAACAAAAGTTGTTCAGTTTCATGAGTAGAAGCTCCTGTCTAAATTTTTCAAATGTCTTACCTTTCACCTTGTATATCTATATCAAATGAACAATGTATTCAAGGTATTTAATTGGTTAAGTATTAATGCTGTATTGGTTAAAATCGCTTCGAAAATTAGCCATTATTTGTCGTAAAAAGTAAATGACAAAAAAAGTTATTGTCCATAAGAGATAGACATATACCATCGCGGACTTTTCTGTAGACCTTTTCAATGTGTATAATACTTAGTACATTATTTTGATAAAACTCGTAGGGTTCAGCCAGCGTTTGCAATGTAAGCGGAAAAAATGTAAATTTTTACGACATCACATTAGAAACCTCAAAAATAACAGTACTTCTCCACTATTTAATGGGTGTTATTATACATATAAACCTTCCTCTTGAATTACTCTATCTATTAAAAAAAACCGCATCAAAATCCGTTGCGTAGTTTCAAAGATTTAAGCGTACAAAGGGACATAGGGACAGAGAAAGCGACTTTGTTTTATACTATGTAGTGATGACTAATACAAACATAAAAAAAATCTTATAATTAAGAGTTAAGGATGGTGTTGAATCCTTGACCTTCAAAATTATTGACCTTTAAATAAAATTAACTTGTTATAAAAGTTGCGTACCTTGTCATCCACCTCAGACATTTTTTTTGTTGCATAGTGCATCCTAACTTTTATATATTTTCCGCAGATGGATTTAATTAAAAGTGAATAGTGACAGTCTAAAAATAATTGATTTTTAAAATGATCACTTATTCTTGAAAAAAGATTTTCATTAAGGCATCTTTTGAGACATTCTTGAGAAATAGTATGAAAATAATTTTTCTTACTCATATCTCTATTTTGACGGAAAATTTTCTCACTAAATGTACAAATGGCAACTACATCTTTACTAGGATATTGCAGTCCCCCCTTGTCTTTTTTATACAAGAAACTTTTAAATTTATCCGCAGTCAAAACTGACGTACAATCAGGACACTTAAGTTCTTTTTTCAGTTGACTTACAACAAACCCTGCGATATAAATAATAATTTGTTTCGAAAATTCGGTCAGTTTACTAGGATCACTTAAATAGTCGTGGTCATCCATAGTGCGGATAAAATCAATGTCACGTATCTCAGAATCATCAGTTTCATCTATTAGTTTAATTCTTTCTGTGGTTTTATTTATTGCAATTTCCGGTTTGGTATATGTTAGTATATTTATTTCCTGTAGAGGAATGCAATTACCTGTAGTGATGTGTTTAAGTTCACCATGGACTAGCATCCGTTTGAAAGCGGATTTAAATTGTTTGGCTGTAGGGTTATTGTTAAATCCACCTTTAGCCCTAATCGCGCTAAAGAAATACTCCAAGTGATCTTGGCTAAGCTTATACGTACACAGAAATTGTAAGGATTCACTTCTGGCATAATTTTCGTATAGAAAAATTATCCCTCGTATACAAATCATAAAGCCCAAAAATCCAGTCTTTCGGTTTGTATTAAGGATGGGCATGCCACCTAAATGTAACTTCATTAAATATTGATATATTTGTTCAAGAATCAATTTAGTATTTAAAAAGTTTCCCTCGAATAGAGGTTTTTTATGTGTATATGCATTCATATTTCTTGAATTTAATATGTCAAACAAGTCATTTATATTTTTAATAAATTCTACTGTAGCCTCCGAATTTGAGAAATTATCTATTTTAAGTTCTTCGTTACAAAATTCTATGGCATCAGCAACAGAATTACTGAAAGTCTGAGCAGCCAACTTTACTTTCATGATCTGTTGCCTAAAATTCATATGAGATCTTTTCAGTTTATTAGCTAGGTGAAGTCCTTCATTTTCCTGCAAGTCAATTAAATGTTTGATGTATTCCCAGGAAATAGTGCGTCCCTGCCTATCAATGATGGGTCCTTTCTGAGCCAAAGTATTCCGTACTAATTTAAGCATATGTGATGGATCTGGGTATATAATAATTTTTTTGTCACCTACTTGGAAAGTAGGATCTATTTGAGTATCTTGTAAACAACACCCTAATAATTTAGCCATTGCAAAGTTTGTTGGACAGCCATCGAATGTAAGTGATAAAATTTCTACTCCACATTCATCATGAACGGTTTTAATACAGGTCTGAACTAAATTGGCTTTTTGGTATGCCGAAATACCATCTATTAAAAAGTACCCTAAAGGTATTTTCCAACTACCATTTATAGCAGTTAGCATAAAGACAAGGGCTTCCTTAGCTAATTGACCACTACTTATATTATTGCCACAATCTACAAACCCTATACAGTTTTGACCATCAAAATCTACATGCTTTCTAATAGCCATTTCATCGAAACATAGGGCGCAAAATAATTTGCGAAATGGATTCACTATACTATTAGCTAATTTGAGTAGTTTTATTGCTTCTAAAGATTCTTTACTGATCCCTGGACTACCGTCTATACACTGGTACCACCGTGAAAGAGTTCGTGGGTGAGGAAGGCATGTATTGAAATATTTTCGAACATGATCGTAGGCTCTTGGACTTATAAAGTGGAGAGTTAATGCAAATTTTCTTAACTCTACAGAATACTTCCTAGGTGCGGATTCTTTACAAATATATCTTTTTAAAAAGTCCTTATTTGCCGTTTCTATAGATGACAAAACATCAGCAGATTCTTGATTTATTAAACATCGGGCTTTTAAATCTTCTAATATGCTGCACAGTTCTGCATTCTTTTTCTTTAACCGCCACGCCCTTGTCCTCAATACTGCAATTTTCTTTTTTCTTTGCTCGGCTACACGTTCTTTATTTATTAATTTTTTTCTTAATTTGATTTTTCTCGGTGTTTCCACCTGGAAAAAAAAATATTAAGTTATTTTTTGCAAACTTGAAACAGAAATATATAATAGAAAAAAAATCTTTAATTAAAAAGTATTAAAATAATACAGTTTATATATTTGGGGAAATTAAAGCATGTATTAGTTCAAACTTCAAAACTATGTTACAGGCTTTAGATTCCCCTCACAATTATAGTAGATTTGATTCCTTTTCCAACTTAAATAATTTTACAATTTTAAAAAATATAAGACCACACAGATGTACCTAAATAAGACAAAATATACTACTTATACAAATAACTCTAAACAGTTACAGTGCTCCCACGGTAACTCTTCAAAATATATTTTTTGGTCACGCTATAAAACCACGCTGTGGCAACATTTCCTATACGCCATTAAAGATATCACTTCGGCTGTTCTTTAACATTTGCTACGGTTTTAGTTATTGCGCGAGCACTATATAGTTTCACAACGGCGGCTCCTGCTCCTGGCCCCGTGATCGGCCACAAGCGCTGTCACCATGCGCTGGCACCGGCGTGATGAAATTATTACTATACTCTACTTCATTGTTTCAGAAATAAATGTATTCATTCATTAATTTATTGTTGTATATGAAATAATGATATACCTCAAAACTTGGTTCAGGGGCTTTCGACTGTTTGCTAGTATTAGGTAGCTCAATAATATCCTGTAAAGATAAAGTTTAACTTCGGTAAACCAGAAAATTCAAATAACATAAATGTACAAAATGTACCCAAATGAAATTATTACTAACTAGCTATGTCCCGCGGTTTCACCCGCATTGCTCCGCTCCTGTTGGTCTGTTGAGATAATATATAGCCTAAAGCCTTCCTCGATAAATGGGCTATCTAACACCGAAAGAAATTCTCAAATTGGACCAGTAGTTCCTGAGATTAGTGCGTTGAAACAAACAAACAAACTCTTCAGCTTTATAATATTAGTATAGATATATATTTCACCATAATTTTATAATATAATCAATTTACCTCAAGACTTGGTTCAGGGGTTTTCGCCTGTTCTCTTGTATTAGGTAGCTCAACAACATCCTGAAAAGATTAAGTTAGTTGAATCAGATAATACTAAGAACATCCATGTACAAAATAAAAGGTGTAAAAAAACCGGTGACTAATCCAGGCTTCACACATTCATATGAGCCGTGTACATACACAACAACACCTCATAAACTTCCTCTCCACGGTATGTCGTGCAGTTCTAAAATAGTGCAGTGTTGTTGCTCGTGGGAAAGTGCAATGGAATTATTAATTTACCTTAAGACCTGGTCCATAGACTTTTGATTGTTGGGCAGTACTCAGTCGCTCAACAATAATATCCTAAAAAAATAAAATTTGATTTAGTATAAATAGAAAATATACCCCTATAAAAATAAATTAATAACTTGTTTTGTTTATTATGTAGACGTAGCAACAAAATCGGTCTATGAATATTTAAACTACAACATTTAAATCCAAACTAAATGCATCACAAAAATTACTCACTGTTGTAAAAAGTGTTGGAATTGCATTGGGCATCAAATAGGTTTTTTTTTTCGTTTTTCGAAAATAACGCGACTCAAAATGTATAGAACATATTCTGTGACTTTTTCCTGGTAACCAGTTCTTCCTTCCGGTAGCTCGAATCCATCTGTTTAATGTACTTGTTTCTTTTGGAAACCTAAAAAACATATTTAATATTAAAAAAACATTTCACGATTTTGGGGAAAATTTTACCCTGTACTGGTATCCCTAATGTTAATCACATGATTATACCATAAATTTGAAACTACGTAAAAACAAATGGCGTCCTGAACAACAAGAACACTTCGTAATTTAGTCGGATAACACAAAAAAATGTTTACGTCTATTTCGATGAAAATATTATATATTTGTAGATAATTTCACATTAGAGTTAATGAAAATGTATCAACTATATCCAGTTCTATAAAACAATATACTTCAAATAAGTTTACTTACGTGTGAAAGGTAATATTTGGTAATCTTCGTTCCGGCCGATTTTTACAACCAATCACACTACAACGCACCATATTTTCACTTAAAGTCGGATTAAAACAGATCACTGTCAACGTTTATTAAACTTTGAAGTCACTTAACAGCGAGAAAAAACAGAAAACTAGCAAAACAATGGACTGTAGCCGCTTGTTTGGGACAAACTGCCTTTGTCCCCAACAAAAGAAATCGCATAACATGAGAGAAACAAAAAACAATGTTTCTGTCTCGCTTGCTCTTAGCTTTATAGTCATAAGTGTATTTCTCTCACGCATTACTTGTCATTTTAGTGCCTCCTCTATGGTTCATTCTCACTCTACGCGCTAGGAGTACTAGTGTTCTGTGCATAATACAGAGACTCGTTTAACTGTATCTGTATCCGTATATATTATATTACTCTATGATCTGTATGCTCTGTGTTCTGTAATCTGTATATATCTCAGAGGAATAAGT
The DNA here is from genome assembly GCF_061535455.1 of Colias philodice. Classification (NCBI taxonomy): domain Eukaryota; kingdom Metazoa; phylum Arthropoda; class Insecta; order Lepidoptera; family Pieridae; genus Colias; species Colias philodice. Next base: position 4,330,377 of record NC_143112.1, read on the forward strand.
ATATAATATGTTCAATGTTGTATATGTTCTGTGACTGTGTTGCACGCAAGCACGCAATTCGCAAAGTCGCAAACGCCAAACGCAAAGCAGCAAGCAGCAAGACTGCTGCAGAATGCAGATTGCTGGCTGCTGCATATTACTTGCTCTGTGAGGATTCAGAATTATTGTATACACATAAAATCTAATCAGCACAGTAACAGCTCATAAAAATGACCGTGATTGCTGTGGATGATGTACCGCCAAAGGTAAGAATATATATTTTATACATAAAAAAAAATATAAAAATATCAATCATATCAATAATATAAAAATATAAAAATATCAATTGATATCTATATTTTTGTTTCAGATGCCTTTGAAATTATTTATCAGAAAGCTTTCTTGGATTGTGAAAGGTCATTTTGAGGCTCTCGGGTTTGACTCCAAAACTAATAAAAATAATAGTTCAAAGACTTGTTATATAAAATTGTCGCCGAATTTGAATGTGGGCGATGTTATAAGAAGAATTAATGAGACACCGAGTGGAAAATTGAGGTTTAGAGCGTTTGTGCCTACATCAGTTCCAAATGTAAATATTTATATTACCTATTGCTTCAAATAAATATTGGAAGATTTGCAAAGGGCTGAAAATTTTATAAACCTTTTCTTCTATTCTAGTTCACAGGAAAACCTTTAACTTTGTCAAACAAATTGAGGAGAGTTATACACATACCATTGGAATTATCGCCAGAGGAGGTATGTTTATCAAACTACATTTTTTTGACAAATATTTCTCTAGAGCAGGCTTTCCCAATATTTAAAATTATTATAATTGTTACTAAAACACCTACATCTAACTGATCTGGTCGCTATAGAAAGTTGTATTCTTGTTATTTAATACTTGGTTGATTTGGTTCAAAGAAAAAAAAGTAACTAGTTTTTAACATTTCTATGAAAAAAAATTAGACATGTTATAGTAGAGCCAATTTAATAGGCAACATTTGACGTCTATCAATTTTATCTTCATAGGGTGGTAACCTGCTTAAAAACATCGATTAAAGTGAATTAATCGATACGGACTTGAAACATTTGTCAATCGAACTTGAAACACATGTCAATAATTTATGATAATTTTTATTCCCAAGTAATCAATGCATTCGATTCTAGATGTCAGATTTCGATTTTTAGAGTAACGTCTCTGGTATTTAAAAAGAAAAAAGGTTTATTGACACAAAATTGTAGCGACGTCAGTTCTTTAAATCAGAAATTGTTTATTATGTTTAGAATGGTTTATCGGTAAAATCAAATCCTAAAATTACTTGTATCGGTCATTATTATTATAAATATGTAATCGTAATTGAAAAAAGTTAAACAAATGTGCAGTTCTAACAAAACGAACTATCATGTTATTCTATTTCGTGGTTACTAGGTTAAGTTGTTGAATTTTGTTGAACTGTCAAATGTTGCCTATTAAAATGGCTCTACTATAAAATAAACAAACTGCCATTTCTTTATTTAGGGCTGATTTTTCAATGCTTGGATAAAACTTATCCGTCCAATTAAGTATTACACAATAATATTAAAATGTCACGTAAACTGTCAAATACGGGCAATTAGAATATGTTTTTAAAATGGTAGTTTTATACATTACTTGAGGTCCGCCCCGGCTTCGCCCGTGGTACATTTTTCGCAATAAAAGGTAGCCTACGTCCTTTCTCCGGTATCAAAATATCTCCATACCAAATTTCATGCAAATTGGTTCAGTAGTTTAGGCGTGATTGAGTAACAGACAGACAGACAGAGTTACTTTCGCATTTATAATATTAGTATGGATTTGACGAATAAGTTTTAACCAAGGATTGAAAAATCAGCCCTTAGAGTAATTTTAATTGTCATATTTGTTTCAGTGTTTTTTAAAAGTTCACAATGAAATTATCACAGAACTGGTGTACAAGTTTACAGGATTACTGAGAATCAGTCAAAAGACAAATCACAAGCTTTTGGAGAACATTTGTTTTGTAAGTATACTTTTTTATAGCACATGCAATCCTATTTCCTACTAGTTCTATCCTATCCTACTTAATCCAAATAATATTATAAATGCGAAAGTTTGTAAGGATGTATGTGTATGTTTGTTACTCTTTCACGCAAATACTACTGAACCGATTACAATGAAATTTAGCACATATATAGAGGTTAACTTGGATTGTGTTAATCAATAATATATACTAAATAGGATAGGTTTTATCCCGGAAATCCCATGGTAGCGGGAACTATGCGGGTTTTTCTTTATAAATGCGGGCAAAGCCGCAGGCTTAAAGCTAGTGTCATATATAAAATTCTTTTATCACAATGTTAGTTACTCTTCCGAAACCCATTCTAATGAAATTTGTTTACATATTAGTTGTATCATCTGTACGACTGAGAATCAAACAGCATCTATTTTTTTATACCCCTTAGTGATAGGAGTAAGGCAGAACAACATTTGACGTAACAGGTAGTATAAATATTGTGTCAAGTCCCATGTCCCCTAGTGGGGTAAGGGGCAGATGCATTATACATCTGTTTCACTGGTTGATTTTCTATAGGGCCAAGTAGGTGATCAGCCTACTGTGTCCTGGCAGACCGAGACATTTTCTTCATCTCCACCGGGGAATCGAACCCAGGATCCCTCGGTTCTACACTCACGCGTCAACCACTGTACCTAATCAAATCAAATCAAATCAAAGGAGGATCCTAGGAGGCGGTTGTATTAACATTAAGCCATATTTATCCCAGGCAGTAGCGGAAAAACTGCGACGCGTCGCTAACTCGACTCATATAAACAACACGCCGTTCAAATTGAGCTCGGCGTACAGAAAGGCTCATCCGCATGTTTGTGATTACGGACTTATTATGTCCACTTTGCATATGTTAGAGGATGCGCAGGCGCAACCGAGAACACAGATTAGCGAAAAGGACTTGATGGTTGTGCATGTTAATCCTAATCGTGAGTATTGCATTTTAATAACTCAGGCCCCGGAATCACAGACACAATAGAAAATCTATTGTGTCGTGGACCGATCGGGCCGTTCAGGGGCTCAATGGGTTAATATGATTTCGTTTAACTACATACCTAAGTACATAGTATAAGACAGTCGCTTTCTCTGTCCCTATATCCCTTGCTTGCTTGAATCTTTAAAACTACGTAATGAATTTGGATGCGATTTTTTTAATAGATAGAGTGATTCAAGAGGAAGGTTTAAGTATATAATTTATAAGTTTTATGCAAAGCGGGCGAAGCCGCGGACAGATATCTAGTTAAGCTAATGTAATCAAATCAAATCAATAATTACAAATAAGTAAATAATTTACAATATTTTAATGAGTGAATGAACAATTGATTGAATGAAAGAGTTGATATAAAATAACTTGTATGTTCAATAAGACGTTTGAGAAATGTAATGAAACAAATGTTATTTTATTAGCCAGTAGGCCAGTAGTAAAATTGTTTAATATGTAAAGTGCATTTTTTCAGCTGTTGTTACACGTTTTGAGAAAATTAAAGATGATACTAATAAATACTCAGACAGAATAATGAAAAGGGTAAGATTTTAATTCTATATCTACAAATATTTTATTATTTATATCAATAATGAAGAGCTTTATATGCGTAAAATTTTTTTGAAGTGAAACTTCTTTAGGCGCGTTGAAATAAAATTTCAAGATCGCGTCATGGTAATATCGTCATGTCATGAAGTAAGGCGACGATTTTGGTACCTTAGAATCTTGTCAAAGAAGTTTCACTTCTGACGCGTATCCTCGGCACACACGCTCTTTATATATTATAATTATTCGAATTTCGTATATTCATAAAATTAAATAAATTTATTTTCTAACAGGTACATGAATACATTAATTCGTTAAAAACAGACTGTAATCCGGAACAGACTAAAGAAGAGGAAGCAAGAGTTAATGTTAGGAAACAATTGAAAAAAGTACAACCGTACTTATCAACGGTAAGAAACTTTAATTGTTTTTTTGGTCCACACTTAGCAAATTTCATGCAATGTAGTTTTTATGTTTTTAAATAGTTATGATTATCGTGAAATTGCAAATAATCTGTGTATGCAAAATGTTTAAAAAAATGAATTGTTAATGCAAATTATCCTTGTAACTAACACCATACCGTGACTAACTCAAGTATGGCAGATATACATTTTTATGATATTATTTATAATTATTGCAATTTTTTCATATTTTTTTGTATTACTAGCTGTGCCCTGCGGTTTAACCCGTAGTGCTCCACTCCTGTTGGTCTTAGCGTGATGACATATAGCCTATAGCCTTCCTCGATAAATGGGCTATCTTACACCGAAATAATTTTTTAAATCGGACCTTTTCTGAGATTAGCGTGTTCAAACAAACCAACAAACTCTTCTTCTTTATAATATTAGTATAGATGTAGTCTTATATTAATTTTAATTATAAGTATGAATCAATAAATGAATAAAATTGCGACATTAAAATTACTTATCGATGATTATGTTCTTTACAGATCATCAGAGAAGTCACAGCATCGCAATTGGTTCCATTGAATAAAGCACACAAAACTCAGGTATGATTTATTGTTTTTCTATTTTATTTTGTACTAACTGTGCTGCGTGGGTTCACCCGCGGACTAACCTGCGGGATAAATTAAGTATTTGTAATTCTGAAGTACATCAGAATCTGGTATATCAAGTCTAACCTATATTACTGTAAAGTTTCATCCAAATCCTGTAGTTTTTCCGTGAAAGAGTAACAAACATACACATTACACACATCCATTCTCACAGTTATAATTTCTATAATATAAATTGTGTTGCTTGTAAGAGATTTTTGTATGTATGTGTTTGTAAAACTATATGTTTAGTACTTGTAATAGTGTACAATAAAGCGTTTCATTAATTCGTTCGTTCATTCATTTATTGGTAGTTAAGTATTGGATTCCAATATTTGTTGGAAGTCTGGGTCTTCAGCTACCTAAATACCAAATTTAATTGTAATCGGTTCAGTAGTATTTGCGTGAAAGAATAACAAACATCCATCCTCACAAACTTTCACATTTATAATATTAGTAGGATGTACTTTCATTTTTCGTTTTTGTTCAGGTCCCAGAGCTTCCACCGAACTATATGAAACCGATGAAGCAGTCTTTGTGTAACGTGCGGGTATGAATTTATTTTAATTATCATGTAATAAACAAAAGCAAAAACAAAACAAAACACAAAAACGATTATCTTAGGGCCGATTTTTCAATGCTTGGATAAAACTTATCCGTCCAATAAAGTATTACACGATAATATTAAAATGTCACGTAAACTGTCAAATACGGGCAATTAGAATACGTTTTTAAAATGGTAGTTTTATACATTATTCGACGAATAAGTTTTAACCAACGATTGAAAAATCAGCCCTTAATGTAATTAACTTACTATAATACATATAAAGAAATCTAACTTTTTATTTAAGTCTAATCCAATCTTACAAGTTTTATTCTTTTCAAGAAAGAAAGAGAAATAATTTGTTAATTGTGTGCTTCTTTGCATTCATAAATAGTTCTCGGTAAAAAATTTGGGCTTAGAAACTTCTGAATTGCAATACAATTTTATTCTTGCTCTTAAAATCACTTTGTCACTAAATATTTTTCGAAGTGTTATTGAAATGAAACTTATTTAGGCGCGTTGAGAGTATAATTTCAAGGTCGCATCATGGCAATACCGTCACGTCATGGAGTAAGGCCACGAATTTGGTATCTTTAAATCTTGCCAATGAAGTTTCACTTCTGACACGTCTTTTTTTAACTATATTAGTTATATATCTATAACTCATCGCTTTTATGTAGAGATAAACTACGATAACATGGCGCGCCCCTCCAAAATTCAAAACGTTTGAAAGTATTTGTGAAAGTATTTACAATGCACCACCAAGATTCACAACGCATGTGTGCGTAATGAGACGGCCGTCAAACAAAAACAAATCCACGGATTTGTTGCTCGACTAGTCACGCTCTAATCGCTCATTATTATTAGTAATGGCGCTGCACTGACGTATTCTATGAAAACGACACGTGCGTTGTCTTGGGCGCTCGGCAACTTATGATTAGTTGACCAACAAATCTGGACGTAAAGTACTAAAGACTAGTACGTACAACTACATACAAACTCCTTCGTAAGGATGTCACTACACACATTGAAACAGTAATTTGGAGGGGCGCGCCATGTTATCGTAGTTTATCTCTACATACTATATGTCTATTTTTTTATATAATATTCAACAGATATACAGCGAGCCATATTTCCCTGGTAACGAGGCAGTGAAAGGTTTTCTAAAGAAATTCTCCGCAAGATCGATACACAGAGCGGACACCATGTTTAACTTGCTTCATGTGAAAGTCTCGAGACAGGCCTATAATAAGATGTTGGCTCATGATGGGACTATAATAGGTAATATGCTCCCATATGGGATAACTAGCTTTCCGCCCGCGGATTCGCCTTCTACCTTCTACCTTCTGTGATCTGACATGATGTTCGATGTATTTTATTTGTATATTATGATATTATAAGTAAAAAGGTGTAGATAGTTTACAAACACAACATTCGACAACAACTTAAAAAGCGGCACACTAACGCATACACGATTAGACGTCAAAGTAAGATGGCATGATTCAGCCATCGTGAGTGAAAAAGAGACAATAAATAATATTTTTTTTTAATATTTATAGTTTAATAATTTAAATTTGTATAGACTACTAGCGGTCCGCCCCGGCTTCGCCCGTGCGGTACATGTTTACGTTTTCTCTACATAAGAACCATCCTCGTACTTCAAGGAATATAATAAAAAAAGAATTATCGAAATCGGTTCAGCCGTTCTCGAGTTATGCGCTTACCAACACATTTTGCGATTCATTTTTATATATAAGAGATAGTACAATTCTGGCTATGGCTAAGTCTAATGTGGAAGGCGTCGGTCGTCTCTAGCACAGGTTTATACTTTATACCTAGTTGAGGCGATCGTCGAGTTTGTATTATATTATGTCACTGTATTAGTAGGTACTCAATAAATAATTTTTGTTTTTTATTTTGATAGATATGAATTCTGGCCATATTAGAATGTGCCCGGAGCGCTTTTAACCTATCTACACCTTTTTACTTATAATATCATCAGTTTTGAATATATTTTCAGCGGACTGTAAGCTTTACATACGCGGGACAGATTTTCCAATATACAAGATTCCTCAAGAGGTTATACAGCAAATATCACAAGGTTCAGTTCCGATTAAAAATTGGTGAATTAAATCGTGTGAATAAATTAGTTTATAAGGAATGGATAAATATATGATTATGAGCAATATTGTTTTTTTTTAATCTCAGTTATAGCACCTTGAATGCTATAAAACTAAAAAATGACGTGTGGCACTCGGTGACTGCCGCGGTAAAGCTATTGCATGCTATGTCTTCAAGCCACACCTCCGAGCCCGTCGGAGTGGGGAGCGTGAGGTTTTTCGTTACTAAATTTCAGGATTCGGTCCCCGCGCTCAAGGCCCGCGATAAAAGCTATGCAATAGCTTAAAAATAAATAAAGTTATTAGAAAATGGGAGGTTTCTGCTTCTTATTCTTATTTTAATGATGAAAAATTTTTTCAATTAGATTTGATCTGTTTGTTCCTAATATTTTAATTAAGCTTACTCCTATTTAAAAGTAATTGGGAAGCCAATTTAAAATTCACACCCATGTCTTAAAATATTGCTTGGCATAACATATTATACCGTTAGAAAAATTATTCAACCCAAAAATATTAATAACAAGTCAAGTCAATTTCATAGTGTACACTAGTAATTTTAGCAGATATTTATTACAATTATTTTTAAATAATATAAAATATACGTGGGAGGTGAAAAATTTAAATTAAATACTCATTTGGGTACTATTTGCCAATCATTACAAGCAAGTTCTTCTCCGCAAGTAATAAATCTTATTAATTGTAATAATTAAATTGTTCAAATTCACGCGTATTTTTTTTCGTGCGAACATTCGTGCATTGTACGAATGTTTATACGCAAGTGAGTGTTCCGGCTCCGGGTCTGTGGTTCCGGGTAATGCTAGGTACTTTAATGATAAAACGTCTTATCTGAGTTACTATAATAAAGAGTTCAATTTTTACAAAAGTTACAAAGATATTTTATATAATACTAGCAATGCCCTGCGGTTTCACCCGCATAGATAGCGATATCTTTACAGTGAAAAGTCTACTATAGGTCGGACATGAAAATCACCTTTACCCCGTCCCGCACTACGGCCTTTTTTTTTTTTGTTTTAGTGGGGAAATCTTTCCTAGATACCCACGGCCTCCAGGGGAGGGGCCGTGGGTTATGTCGGATTCCTACCGACCAAAACCCCACTGTGTTCCGTCAAGACGCATATTGGTAGAATTCCTCCGTGACCCCCGCACTACGGCCTGCTCGAACAGTATACCTAAGTACTATTTTCTGTAGATTGACACTTTTAAATTCGTTATATCTTGGAATAATGGAATATCCAATTCTTTTCATTTAAAAAGTATTTTGCTGGTATTGAAACAGTCTATAATAAAACATCATTTAATGGGATAAGGATTAATATATGTGTATGGATAACATGGTTTGATTACTGTCGGCACTTCTATTTACTTTGAAAACGTAAAAAAGTTGTTGTAGTAACATAACTACTGAAGATGGACATATGGTATCGCGGACTTTCTTGTAGATATTGATGCATTCTATAATACTGTAGAACATTTTTTTGTTCTATCTTCAATAGATTCCGCAGCGCACGCGATGACAGAAGTTTTATTGAGGATTTTTTTACACCTTGGGTTACATTATTGCATTTTTGGTAAGGATCTCTAATTTTTTTGAAAATGCAATATAGCCTATGTTGCTCAATAAAGATGCAGCTTTCTAATGGTGAAAGAATTTTTGAAATCGGTCCAGTAGTTTTTGCGTGAAAACCATACATACATACATACTTACATACATACTTACAAACTTTTCCTCTTTATAATATTAGTATAGATTAGACACGACACTTCTAAGCCAAGCTCTCATGCTAAAAGATAGGGGAACTATATTTTCTATCACCAAAATTTATATTTGTCATCAAGTTGTATCACCTAATAAATAGATCTATCACCACGAAATATTTTCGTTCTCAGATAATCAAAAATTGTTCGCAGGTATGAATTATCAAATTAATGTTAATATATGTGTAAAATAAGAGATCGATAACCAATAAAATTATATTGCATTACATGAATATAAACTTCGTTCTTATAATAACAGTTTTGTTACTTAAATAATAGCTCTGTGCTCAGAATGGTAGATCTGTCACCAAATAAATCGATTATCGATCCCTGACTGCGACTCCTTTTTATTTGATATTTTGTCACCAATACAGTAGTAACATTTTATTTCGTTCAGACATTAAATTAATAGTATTCGTTACCAATTTAATACATCAATTTATAAATTTAATGAAAAAATTATCAAAGGGGCGGAGACAAATTGGCGCGCTTTAAAAATTAAGAATAAAATATATTGATTATTTTAACTTTAATTAAGTTTTTTATCTACTATTCTGCTAGCCATAAGCCAGCTATTTTAAACCAGCGCTGATTGTTCAGTGGTAATTATTTTAAACAATAAATATTGATTATTTTGACTTTAATTGTTTTATTTACTACTCTGCTAAATTTAAATATAATTTATACTACCAGTGGAAATTTAGAACCTTGGGAGTCTAGTTTAAAGTAGCAGAATCTTTTGGTTGAAACGATGACGACAACCCTAATTTTTTATTTGAACTTAATGCAATTTTCTAGTAACATAATATGATTTATTGGTGATCTCTTTAAATTAGTTTGCTTAAATACTTATTAGGACACACCTATTATAATACATACAAAAACATTTATTTGGTACTAGACCTTATATTTCAGGATTTTAGGTGATTTATTGTGGAACTGATTTTGCATTGTTTGGTGACTACATTTTGGTGACAGATCTACTATTTTGAGGACAAGAAACACAAAACAAATTAAATTGGTGATAGCCTAAATGATACCCAAAAGATAGTCACTTATTCTGTGACTGCAACTGGCAACTATCAATTAGTATAGTGTCATAAAAATTTATTGTCAGATTTATATGTCAACTTTGAAGTTTGAGGCTTGAGCGATTGCTTCGCCTTTTTAAATTAATTCATATTACTACTTTCCTAATAAAAACTTACTAAATATTACTTCGTGGGTGATACAATAAAAAATTAATCGCTTTAGAAATTTTATTCTTACAAAAGTTTTTATACAGTCTCACAAAAATGACTGTAATTGCCGTAGATGGTGTGCCGCCAAAGGTAATAAATAATATTGTTAGTTTTAGAAGCTGCTTGATTTAATTACACAAAAACATAAAGAAATATGTAAATAGCTTTCCGCCCTCGGTTTCACTCGCGTAGTTACAGAAAATTCTCATGGGAATGTGATGTTTGACCGCGGTAAAAAAGTAGCCTATAACCACTATCTTGAATCCTAACTATATCCAGACACCAAAATCATATCATAAAATGGTTCTGTTGCGTCGTTAAAAATAAAACAAACATACACCTTCGCAATTACAATATAACTAAGGATATCTAATTATTGTTTCAGTTAACAATGAAGCTATTTATAAGAAAGCTTTCCTGGATTGTGAAAGGCAATTTTGAAGCTCTCGGCTTTGAGTCTAAGATAAACAGGCCGAAGATTGGTTATATAAAACTATCAGCCAATTTGAATGTAAATGATGTTTTAAAAAGAATCAATGATAGCGAGACACCAAGTGGAAAATTGAAGTTTAAAGCATATGTCCCTTCATCAGTTCCAAATGTAAGTACCTATATAATAATATAATAAGTGTAAAACTCCTTTTGTTTGCAATTATTTAATTTTGTGTCAATATGCAAAATGGAGGAAAATCTGGGTAGTTGCATTATTATTTACCTACCTCAAATGTCCAAAAGCGAAGTGTATAACATTATTGCAATTTGTTACAGTCAAAGCTCCTTATTCACTCTTCCTTCATTTGCGGTTTCACTATTCGCGGCCCAAAATTCTTTATTCACGGATTGAATCGGTACAACATCGGTACTTACATATATGTATTTACCTAAATTAAAATCAATCGTTATCCTTAGTAAACGCCTGAACTACAACTACGTATTTATAATGTCAACTAAAAAACGAGTAAAAAGTGCCAAGCCATTGCCTAAACCTGAACTGGTAATTAATAAATATGTATGGTAATTAATAAATATGTATGGTCAAAAATTTCAATAAAACTGATTTGTTTATGTATTAGCTTCCTTATTTCGTCACCTAGGAATGTATCCCCTATAACCCCATACAAATTACCATTCCATATTCACGGTTTCTCTATTCGCGGCACATTTACGGAACCTATTGCCCGCGAATAAAGAGCTTTTACTGTATTTAAATTGAATTATCTTGTCTACTTTTTGTAGGCTTAATATAAACATTATTAAAACATTTCTAAATGTCTAGTAATCTTCATATTTCTGTTTTAGTTATCGGCAAAACCAGCAACATTGCCAAACAGGATGCGCAGAGTGATGAATATACCATTGGAATTAACACCAGAAGAGGTAAGTCTATATTGTAATAATAAAAAGCTGAAGAGTTTGTTTGTTTGACCGCGACAAACTCAGGAACTACTTTACATCTAAAAAAAGTATTGCGTTAGGTTTAATGTTACATATTGTTTGATTTATTTGAAGAAATAATTTATTAGTCATAAAAAAAAATTTCTTATTGGATTAAGTTTGTTACATATTTGAAAAATAATCAATTTAAGGTGATGTTGAAATTAGCACTTACTTTCCTTTTATTGTAGTAGGTTAATCATAATCTTAATATATATAAATCTCGTGTCACAATGTTTGTCCTCAATGGACTCCTAAACAACTTAACCGATTATAATAAAATGCGCACACCATGAGTAGTTCGATCCAACTTGAGAGATAGGATAGTTTAACCATGTAGGTACCACGGGCGAAGCCGGGGCGGATCACTAGTATTAATAATAAGGTGTTTGTTACAGTGTTTTAAAAAGGTCCACAATGAAATTATCAAGGAAATGGTATACAAGTTTACAGGCCTACTGAATCTCAGTAAGAAGACCAATCATCAGCTCATGGATAATATTTGTCTTGTAAGTATTATTTTTATTATTTGTGCGCAGGTTTTTTTACTGTAAAAACAAATTTAGAGCGAGGGTAAGTCTAGCAAATGAAAAAGAAAGATGTAAATCAAACTCAAACATTTATTTATTCAATTAGAAGTCTAATCTAGTCTAAACATTTATTTATTCAATTAGAAGTCTAGAAGCACTTTTGAATCGTCATTACATTTTTTAAATTTACCTTCGATTCGGAAAGCTCGGAAAGTTGGAGAAGAACCAACAAGAATCCTCTAATTTATATAAAAAACTCATAAAACTGCAAGAAAATCATTAGTAAATACATTAAACATATTAATGAATTTACTAACAATTTTGTTGCAGTTTTAATTTTTATTACTTTATTTATGTACAGGTTTTTATTTAAATTTCATTATTTCCTTGAAAATAAGTATTAGCGTGGTTTTACGAAACGAATTACTGTACCGTTGGATCCAGTTTAATCTTTTAAACGACTACCTTGTTTATACATTTAGAAATTACTTTTTAATAGAATTTAATGCTTCCTGTGGAGTGTTTTAAATGTAGATTTTTAATAATATCTATATATACTACTATAACATAAATACTATAACATAAATAACTATAACTAAACTACTATAACATAAATAAGATATCCGTTAATATTAATAAATGCCAAAAAATAACTTTCTCTAGAAATAAAAAAAATATTATAAATTTTGAATATTCAATCTGCAACGAAAAAATTCCTTCCACGAATACAGTAAGGGATTTGGGCGTGATACTGGATGAGAAACTCACGTACAACACATTGTCTACGTCACAAAAAAGGCTTTTGCTAATTTAGGGTTTGTTTTGCGCACAGCCGAACCTTTTGATGATATACGATGCTTAAAGGTCTTATATTTCGCATATGTTCGGAGTATCCTTGAGTTCGCATGTGTAATATGGCGACCAGTCTACAAATGTTATATCCATAGGCTAGAAAAGATACAAAAGATATTTTTTAAGAAATTAAATTTTAAATCTAAACATTTCCCTGATAGCTACGAGCAAGCTTGCCAACATTATAATATTAACGCACTATCGGATAGAAGAGATCTAATCGACGTAATGTTCTTGTTTGATATTTTAAATAATAAATTTGACTGTATCTCTATTTTGAATCCTTTAAATTTTCGGGTTCCAAGTCAAGGCACTCGTCAAAAAAATCTGTTCTTAGTGCCCTCAACATCTACAAACTATCTTAAAAATTCTCCATATTTCAGACTCCCTGAAGTATACAATAATAAATTTTGCTCAGCTGATATATTTAGTTTGTCACGTCCCAGATTTAAAAGTGCAATTCTTCAGATTATCAATAATTTGAATAAGTAACACACACACACACACACACACACACACACACACACACACACACACACACACACACACTCACTCACTCACACATCCACTCATTCACTCACACAGTCACATTATTAGGCTCATTTTTATTTTTGTTTTTTCTCAACTTTAATGTTATTTTGTTGATGTTGCTTGTTTACTAGAAGTCACATTTATTTTTCATGTACGTTTTATGTTTCATCAAGAACAATTGTTGTACTTTTGTTAAAGAAAAAGAAAACAATTATTGTTCCCTTTTAGTTTACCTCTTGTTGTCACACAATTGGACTATTATTGGTGTGCCTTGTAATTGGCGTTTTTATATGTAATTTGTATAATTTATCTTAATAACAGCTGTAAGGTGCCTTTTATGAATAAAATAAATAAATAAATAAAATATATATTAAAATGAAACCCGTTTCGCATTGTCACGGCATCACGTGTGAACGGCTGAACCGATTTCGATAATTCTTTTTTTATTATATTCCTTGAAGTACGAGGATGGTTCATAAGTAGCGAAAACGTAAATACGTACCACGGGCAAGGCCGGGGCGGACCGCTAGTAGTAAAAAAAACTCAAATTAAAATGTATTTAATTTCTCAATAATAATTATAATTTCCAGACGGTAGCAGAAAGACTGCGACGTGTTGCCAACTCGTCTAAAATAAACAACCCACCGTCCAAACTTAGTTGGGCATATCGTAAAGCGCATCCACATTTTGGTGATTTTCAATTCATTTTGTGCACTTTGCATATGTTAGAGGATGCGCAGGCGCAACAAAGGTCGCAGGTTAGCGAGAAGGACTTGACGGTTGTGCATTATAATCCCGATGGTAAGGTTTTTATATATATTTAACTAGCTTTCCACCCGCGGCTTCGCCCGCGCAGTCAAAGAAAAACCCGCATAGTTCCCGTTCTCGTGGGATTTCCGGGATAAAACCTATCCTATCTCTCAAGTTTGATCGAACTGCACATGGTGTGCGAATTTTATTATAATCGGTTAAGTGGTTTAGGAATCCATTGAGGACAAACATTGTGACACGAGATTTATATATATTATGTATTAAGATTGTTATTGTTGTCCGCAGCTGCGTATGTCAAGTGAAAGAAAATAAAGAATTGTGATGCATGTCACTTCCATACTAATATTATAAAGCTGAAGAGTTTGTTTGTTGGTTTGAACGCGCTAATCTCGGGAACTACTGGTCCGATTTGAAAAATTATTTCGGTATCATTTCTAATTTATCGAGGAAGGCTATATATCATCACGCTAAGACCAGGAGCGGAGCAATGCGAGTGAAACCGCCAGGCACAGCTAGTAAAACGTAAGAATAAAGAATGAAATGTATTTTTTGCAGTTATAAATAACGTACGCCATGATAACGCGAGAGAAACGTGCAATAAATACTCTGAAAGAATTATCAAGAAGGTAAGATTATTTTTAAGTTATTTGTAATATTCAGCATGCTTTAAATAAAAAAGTAGTAAATTTTGTTTATTTGTACATAGTATAAAACAGTCGCTTTCTCTGTCCCTATATACCTTTGTATGCTTATATCTTTAAAACTACGCAACGGATTCTGATGCGGTTTTTTTAATGGATAGAATGATTCTCGAGGTTTTAGTATATCATTTATTGGGTTTAGGTAAAGCGGGCGAAGCCGCGGGCGGGTCGCTAGTTCATTATATTTTAAATATTAATAGCACACTATTTTAATTGTAGCAATTTTTGTTTAGAAGAAAGAAGAAAGATCATTTATTTGACACAAAATTGAAATAACACGATTAGCACACAATACAATTAGAATATGACAATACAATTCAAACACAGTAAAATTAAAATATATATAACTAAACCATGTTTCATATTTTACAGGTAACAGAGCACATAAATAATTTAAAGACAGACTCACACCCAGACCAGACTGAGGAAGAAAAAGCAAGAGTTAATGTTAGGAAGCAGTTGAAGAAAATAGCACCTTACTTGGCATTGGTAAGTTATTTAATAATTTAGATATAGGTAAAGTCTGTAAAGTTAGTTAAGTAACACACATAGTATTGTTTATAGGTAAAGTCTGTAAAGTTAGTCAACACACTTAATATTTTTGGCTCTCAAATCTCAATATTCTATTAAATAATAAAACTATGCCTATGCGTGTATTGGGCAGAGTTTTCTATTGAGCAATACGAGACTTTGAACTTTAAAGTAATGAAATAAGGTGTAAATTTCAATGAATGCTTTATACAACGTTCGCTCCGACATTTTTAGATGTAAAAGTATATCAAAAAATGTCGGGGTGGTGTTATAGTTAAGAAATTTAGATATAGGGTCGATCTTTCAATGCTTGGATAAAACTTATCCGTCCAATATAGTATTACACGATAATATTAAAATGTCACGTAAACTGTCAAATACGGGCAATTAGAATACGTTTTTAAAATGGTAGTTTTATACATTATTCGATGAATAAGTTTTATCCAAGCGTTGAAAAATCGGCCTTTAATAGAAGAGAATTGATTTTATTTTTTAAGATTTGTTATTATTGCTTTTTACAGATGGTCCAAGAGGTGACAAGTACACATTTGCAGCCTGTGAAGCAATCGTTCTATGATGTTAGGGTATGCCTTCTTGCATTTATTATTTTTCTTAAAATGTCATTTATTAGTGTAAAAATATAATTTATGGATGTGTGTTTGTACACATTACTCATTAATTATATTAAAAACTCGTGCAATAACATAATGTTGCCATTCAACAAACTTTTTAATATTTTTTTTAACTGCATGTTTTTTTTTATACTATAAAATCATATACCAGTAAAAGAAACATTTATATTACCAAGCCACGTATATTCGATCACAAAATATGACTATTATTAAACTATTGCATAGCTTCTATCGCGGTCCTTGAGCGCGGGGACCGAATCGAGAAATTCCGTAACGAAAAAACCTCACGCTCCCCACGGGGACGGGCGCGGAGGTGTGGCTTGAAGGCATAGCATGCAATAGCTTTACCGCGCCGAGTGACACACGTCTTTTTTATTTTTATCACATAATATTTCAGATCAAAATTCTCATTAATATTTTAGTTAGTTAATTATATTTATTTTTACAGATATACGGCGAGCCATATTTCCCGGGACGCGAGGAAGTTAAAGTGTTCCTAAAGAAGTTTGGCGCCAGAACGATACATAGATCGGATATTATGTTCAATTTGGTGATGTTCAAGCTAACACGGCATTCGTACATGAATATAATGAATGAAGATGGTGTTACGATAGGTATGGTAATCCCATATCGAATCCTATTAGATGGGATCACTCAGACAAATCATATCTTAATCTTAATATATATAAATTCTTACTTATTATATTAATTATGCTCCGCCCTATTCCTCTCCTCAAACTAACTTCCTTTCGTACGTCTGGTTTTCTGGAAGAAATCGCTATTTAGCGATAAGACCGCCATTTGTTTAAATTTATAATTAGATTAAAGTTCCTAGTTAAGTTTTGTCAGAGCAATAAAGTATGAATAAATAAATAATAAATAAATCTCGTGTCACAATGTTTGTCCTCAATGGACTCCTAAACAACTTAACCGATTATAATAAAATTCCCACACCATGTGCAGTTCGATCCAACTTGAGACATAGGATAGTTTAAACATGTAGGTACCACGGTCGAAGCCGGGGCGGACCGCTATTCTAATAAATTTATTTGGTCATTTAAGGGTGTTATACAAACTTTTTTAATCAAATAACATGGGAATATCCCACCCCTAATCCTATATACTATCCCATTAAATAAACGCATCGCACTAATCAAATATGCGATTAAATTGCATATAAATCATCGAACATTATATAAAGTTTCATAAAAATCGCTACATACAAGGTTAACTGAATCCCATTTCATTCCTCGATCGCATTTGTATTCTATTCGTTATGATTTATAGATATCGGAATATATGTTCAACTATCCCATAGAGATACGATAATCCCACTAATCCCATAGTCCATACACATCAAATATCTTAAATTCACAATCTCATTATCTGTATTCCATTGGTATATAGACTTAAATAACTTTGTAATAAAAAAGTGATTAAAAACCCGATCGCACTGTATTAAGTATAAGAAAACCTTTAGAAAACATATTGCATTATACTTACTACAATTAGCATTATTAATTATTAATATGCCTATAATATATGCTTCTTCCTTCATATAATATGCTTACACATATTTTTTTTAAAACTACATTTCATATTAAACATGTCAATTTATATATATTTCATATAATATTATTATTTTAGGAGGCTGTAAACTGATCATACGCGGTTCAGATTCACCGACATACAAGATTCCTGAAGCGGTTTTAAAGCAAATAACTCTTTCGGAACCAACGCAAGATGAAAATATCGTAGCTGAGGAAAATTGGGAAGAATGGTGAATGTAGTGTGAAAATATTGTACATATATACTTAAGGAGTATTAATAAATGATTTTATGTGATATTGCTTTTTATTTCACAAATACACAAGAAATTTTGATTATAAAGTAGGTACTAATGAGTAAGTAAGATTAAAAAGAATAGCTTTAACTACGTTAAGTTAGTACCGGATAAACTCAGAACTTTCAAAAAAGTAATAATACTTGAGTACACTTGCCTACGCGGCAGGTTTTGCGCACGATCGAGTTTTATTTTGAAAATCTAATCTCTGGATATTGACATTTGTCATTCAGTAACAGTGCATTTACATGAAATGAGCGAATGCTCATTCTAAAATCACCCAACTAAGTCAAATTTAGTGTAAACAGGCGTAGAGCATTCTTTCGTTGTTCTTATTGCGTTCGAAAAAATCTATGCATTGTTCTAATACTGAACAACACCAAACACGAGTTTTCGTTTACACTAAAAGATCACAAAAGTATGCTCTTGCTATAGCTCTAAATCTATGTTCGTTTTATGTAAATGCGCCGAAACATAAGCTTAGGTTTAAGCATTTAGTTTATATCGTCTAATATGATAGGCCGCAACAATTTGAAACTGCTGTAGTCGTTAGTAGGTACAAGGAAAAATTAACATAATTTATATATATTAACATAAATTCACATAATATCGATATCTGACAATATCGATATTATGTGAATTTATGCTTTTTCTTCGGATCTTTCGGATCTTACTATATCAGTTTACAGATTATAAAATTTTCTGCTGAATAAAAGTGAGTGCTGAACTGCTGAGAGACAACATACATAGTAGATGCTAGAATATTTCTGATGTATTTGTCAATTGGATGATGAATTAGAATTTAGAACGTAATACTTTTATTGTAGACAGGACAGAATTTCATGATCGTAATTAGCTTGTACATAGATATAGTTTATGTACTGCAGTTATGCGAAGATTCTATTTCAAACATTGCGGCATTATTATAGAGAGGACACCACAAACAAAATCTGTGCGACAAGCGCGGCGGCGTGGGGTGGCTAGTGAGTCATACACCTTATAGATATTCTGCCTCTTATTACTTAAAAATTAAAACCAATCAATGTAACAAATAAAAATTGTTTATCTTATTAAAAAATATGAATAAACTTATCAATTAAAACCAATCAATGTAACAAAAAAAAAAAAATAGTTTGAGACAATTGACTCTAACTAGTGTTACAAATAGTGTAGTAGTGATGGCCTCACTAGTACGTAGTACAATGTAGTAACTCAATGATTTCAAACTATTTTCCGTTTCGCACTTGGATAGTTGTTTCGTTAAATTCTTTGGGAATGGTTCATTTGTTTTTTTTCATTGATACTTAGTAGTTTTTTAGACATGATCATGTCACCTCAGCCATTTTTATAACTTGAATTTAGTAGTTTTTTTTCAACGTAATTTCATTTAGTGAAGAGATATAGTATATACATAATAATAATTATTATGGACTACCTACGCTGTCGTTTTATTTTGTGGCCCAGTCCTACGTTGTTTAGCCGTAGAAAACTTCAGACAGAAAAGATTTTCACATGAGTTATTCTGTATTCAGTGTTTTTGGCATATCTTTTCCTCAGAAAAGGCTGAACAGATTTTTTATGAAATTTTATAGTGTATATTCGGTAAGTCTGAGGTTTTTTAACTATTCTAAATTGGAGGTTAATAATTACCTATAACTAAATATATTATATATAGTTAATAGAGGAAGATACATGAAATAAAACACCAAAAATTTAATAACATATTTATTCAGATCTGACATACATAAAAATTCATAAATAAAAAATAGCAAATAAAATGCATTGTCATCGCAACATATAGAAATACAATTTATTTTGTAACATACACTTTTTTTCTGTTTATTTGTTATATAATCTGTTCTAGCTAATCGCACAGCAACTTAAGACAAAGGTTATAGATTAAAAATATAGTTTTTATGGAATGAAGACTCGGTGGATACAAAAATACTGCGTTCATGATTTTTTTTAATAGCGAAAAATATGAAAATATTTTGAAAAATGTGAATACCCGTATTATAAAAATGTCACAACACCAATATAAATGTACGAATAAAATTTGTGACTTAGTTTTTTTATAATTAATTGTGTGAGATTCAATTAGACTTTATAATTAATGTATAAATTTTGAAAATTAAGATTTTAAAGCCAAGATAGTAAGAATAAGGACCATAGATAACACTTTACTTATAAAAAAATATTCTAATTAAATCTCAAACACTATGGACATTTAGGCCGCGTATACACGTAGCGTTATTAAGGCGTTTGTCTACGAGTAGACTGTGCGATTTAGCCATTCGTCGAGTGAAAACGTAGCGTATTCACCGCCCGATGATCTTCCATTGAAGGTTTCTGAAAAATTAAAAAAATATATATAAAAAAATTGAAACAATTGGCGCGATTTTTGACGATTAGTAAGCGTGTAAATGCACAAGTCGTTTACGGGGTTTAAAATTTTGTGTAAATAAAAGTTTTAGGAAAAAATTATTTTGTAAAACTCCCGTAAGCGACTTAATAATGGAACATTATTTGCGAATGGTATTCAAATTATACTCATAACGCATTTAATTTTAAACACATTATTGTTATAAAAAATAAATAAAAAATTTTAACAAATTAAACCTTCGCAAATAATACAATTACTCTACAAGGAACATTTGACCACAATAAAAAACATAGAAACGACTTTCAATCGAAATCCAATTTTTGCCCCATGGTTAAAGTAAAAGTCAACCCCACGGTTAAATTCATTACCCCCACGGTCAAAGCGCAATTCAAAACCACTTTGACCTTGACCAAAGCCAAATGTTCCTCACAGACATATGACATGTATACACATTTGTATATATCGTTTATATATATAGTTATACTTGTTCGTGTGTCCTTGCGTCGCTCACGGCACCGCCAACTCGCGTTCTAGGTTCTCGAGCGGCTCATTGTTTGCTGTTGTTTATATTTATTTTAATACTAATTAGCGATATACCTATATTTAGGAATCTACTAGATCTATATACTTAATATATGTGGACAAAATATGGATAAATAGTTGTCTAAATACTGTACTACCAGATGGGATAAATTAAAATATATCTATAATAATATTATAAAGCTGAAGAGTTTGTTTGTTTGAACGCGCTAATCTCGGGAACTACTGGTCCGATTTGAAAAATTCTTTCGGTGTTAGATAGCCCATTTATCGAGGAAGGCTATAGGCTATATATGATTACTCTAAGACCAACAGGAGCGGAGCAATGCGGGTGAAACCGCGGGGAACAGCTAGTTCCTTATAATAATCATAAATCATGCATAGCTATTTTTCTTGATCAATCATAAGATGAATTATGACTAGTTTTTTAATGCTATAAAGCATATATTATATTCTTTCTACATAAGGAATTGTCTATTCGTACAAGCCATCATTCTAAATCCATTTATTTATTCTAACTAATACTATATTTCTAAACTCAATAATATAATCTGCTACACAATTTTAATCTACTTTACTGATATTTTTTCATCTAAATGCAAGCAAAACCTTAATATTAAAGATATAATCTCACCGATCATAGTCTTGAGTCGCACAGCACACATAATGAAGTCATCGAACTGTATGTAACCGTCGTGGGAGCCGTATCTAGAAGTGAATTGCTGTTAAATAACTTGACAATATAAT